>NC_037357.1:90048535-90078918 GCF_002263795.3 Bos taurus
TTTCATTTCCTAATTGGGGAAAAATGCCATTTATCCCTGCTTAGTCAAGACTATTCTGGCCAGGTTTGTTCAATGCTGCAAAATGAGAACAGGTTTAAGGTTTAAGCCAGTAGAAACTGTTGATATTCAAATATAATAGTATATTTTGGAAAAGCAAAAAATAATCTAGATCTAAATTTGTGGAATTAATATCATATTTAGAGGAATTGTTGGACAGAAAAATCTATATATGACATTCTATCTCTACATACATCCTCAACTAGACAATAAAAATCACAACCATGAATTTTCAATAACATTAAATACCCAGGATAAATTTAACAAAAAATGTGCAAGTAGAAAATGAAACTTTTATTGACCAAACTTTATAGTCAAATACAGAACATAAGAGCAGCATAGAATGGTTTCAGTTTATCTTCTTTCAAGCAAATGGTTGCCCTTCACCTATATACAAACATTAAAAGTTACTTAGCAGAACTTTATTTTGATGACAGGAGAGGTATACAAAGTTCACTGCAGTTGTAGTTTTATAAAATGGACTAAAACAGGAAACACTAAGGGCGACCTTCGGCTTACCTTCATTATATCCTCTCTAGAGATTTATAGACTTTTCAAGGCACAATACCAGTATTTTTTAAAAAACACACTTACTCTTCCTAGTTATACAAGAAAAGAAGGACACTGAGTTCAGAACAAATAAAATCAACGGAAACCTATCAGAAGGTAGTTTTCAGTAGAAGGCAAAACTGTGTACACATTCAGTAAAATATCTAACAACAAAAAGCACCCTAAGGAGAACAAAATACACAAAAACTGAAACAAAAAATCCCAAAAAAGTATCATTTAAATGCATTGGTTTGAAATAATATTCCCGAATATAGGATAGCTAAACAGTTGTTCTCTCTGTTACTGCTTAAGTAAATAAAAAGGCCAGTATTACATTTCTTTCTTCTCTACTGTCGAAAACTGTAGACATTTTCATTTGTTCTACTTTATCCCTGATATGGTGGTTTTAAGTCGGTTAAACATTTGCCCCTTTTTTACCTGTGGCCCTCATGTAATTCTAAATGTTTCTTTTCACCCTGGAAAGCATTCCAGTTGGTATAATACATTATATGCTGACACTAATTTTAAGTCCTTACTATCACTGGCGACATGGTGACATCAAAATGTGAAGCAGAAATAGGTGTGTTTCTCACAGCCACACCAAAAAAAAGGAAAGAAAGAAAAAAGGAGAGAAGAAAAGGGAGAGCAAGAGGAGTATGAGTGAGAGAGAAAAGCAAGTAGGAAGAGAGAAGAAAATCTGGAAAAGCAGATTTTTTTGTTTCTAAATGATAATGGCTTTTGAGAGAAAACTCTGACCAATTTCAAAAGTTCATCCACGGTATTTGTGACGTTTAGTTATTTAGTTACTGTGAGGTATGTTAAATAATATTTGTTTTTCTACCCTACTAGCCATTTCATCAATATTCTGAAAATATTTGAGTTCCAGATTATACTGCTTTAATTCTGTAATATACTAACTGTTAGTGTCTTGTTCATATTTCTGAGTACTTGGGCTTTGTCCATTTGCTTCACAATGATGTAACCTAGAGGAATGGACTGGCAGTTTGGGGTTGGCAGATACAAACCATTACATTCAGAATGGATAAACAACAAGGTCCTACTATACAGCACAGGGAACTAATGTCCAATCTCCTGTGATAAATCACAATGGAAAAGAATATTAAAAAATGTGTGTGTGTATATATATATATATTAAAATTTATGTAAGCTAGCACATTGTCTTTATTTATTAGTTGAGTTTATTTTCCTCTTCCTAAAAATTCATACCTGTCTTTTAATAAATATCTTTTTCTTTTTCCCTTAGGTTTATTCTGTTGCTCTTTTTCTTACCTTTTATGTTGGATGTAGGATTTTATATTTATGTACCTTGTAATTTATGTATTTTTCTTTTTAAATACCACACATATTTAGGGCTAAGATTTTTCTATGAGAACATTTTAATCATGTTCTGTAGTTACTTGAAAGTCATCTGAAAGTTGTATTTTCATCTAACTGTTCAAAGGGAATGGAACAAAAATGTAAAGTGAAAATATTTAGAAGGCTAATACACAGTAAATTCTTCCCTAACTATGAAGTTCCTCCTTTAAAATCAGCACCATGCAATTCATTGTCAGCAAGTTGGAAAACAGGTAAGTGAAAGATACTAAGTTGATTACGCGGGAAGAACTAGAGTTACAATTTTTGGCCTTCAAAACTTTTTAAACTCATGTATCAAAGAGGAAAAATAACATACTGGATACGGTTAGAGATGATTATATCATGAGGCTCAGATTTTTATTAGTTCTTTAAGAGTGAGAGTGGGGTATATGGCAAAACCTTCATAGTATTGTAAAGTAATCATCCTCCAATTAAAATAAGCAACCTCCCCCCCCCAAAAAAAAGACCAAACGTGGGGGCAGGTAGTGTGCTTAGCATATGTATCTTACTCACACCTGCCTTGAATATCACTGACTAAATGCACTCTCTCAACTTGATCAGCCACAGAAACAGGAAACTAGACTATCTTTGGCCGTTTATTATTCAGTTGTTTCATGCTTCCCTGGGGAAAGGATTTAAAATGCAACTATTTTTTAAAGAGCTAGAGAATTCAGAATTTGAGAGAGTTTAACATACATCAAGCAGAATGTTGGCTCATTTTCTTTTATAAAAAATTAATTAATTGATTTTAATTGGAGACTAATTACAATATTCTGGTGGGTTTTGCCATACACTGACATGAATCAGCCACAGGTGTACATGTGTCCCCCGTCAGAAAATGAAATCTCAATTCCCCTGTTATAATTTGACTCAAGATGACATTTTATGATAAATACATCATACAAAACAGAGTATTCTTGTATGCATTCCATCAAAGAGAATCAGAGAATGCAGAAATTAGCATTGAAAGATCAGCATCTTCGTGTATCTGTTCTGAATTCACAACTTACATGAGTAAATTTGAGTTTAGAAGTTAAGGGATTTCACAGAATCACACACATTATGCTAAAGCTGGTACTAGAACCTACTTGGATGCCTAAGCATATTTCATATAAACGGATATTTATTACAAATGCATTCCATATTTGCTACAAGCAGAAATTATAAAAGAACCTGAAAATTATTAGCTATTGCTTAAAGTACTTATACTCAAGAGAAGAAAACAGTTCCCTATTTTCAATTCGATATGGCTTTGATCCTGTCTGTTTCTTTATTTGAAAGTCTGTAAGTCTTTCAAATAAAGAAACAGACAGGATTCAGGCATCTGGGGTCTGAACTATCTTTCAAAGAATATGTGAACTCTATTATTAAAATAATAGTAATGTTCCCTGTATATCAGTAAAGATATAATATTCTGAAAAACAGAAACCACATAAATTACTTTCTGAATGGATGACATACCTGCTTCTGGCATTTCAACAGGCTCTGTATTTGATGCAAACTCCTCCCTGACATCAGGAGCATCTCCACCTTCACCCCCAGTCTTTGCCAGAGCCAATTGCTGGAGAGCAGCTTCCAGGCCAGAATCTTTAAAAAAATGCATCAATTCAGCTGTAAAGCATACAATATAAACAAGGGAATGATGATCTTCATTCCCTCGGTGTTATGAATTAAAAGCCTTAGGTTAGTATGCTAAAAATGTGATGAATAAGAACCTCAGGAGCATTCTTCTGGGAATGTTTTGCTGGAGAAAAAGGAAAGCAGAATTTTCCGAATGTTATTACCATTTTCCTTTTCCAGGGTTGTCCTCAGACACCTTAGTTGCCCCTTTCTCTTTGTCTTGAAAACAAGGGAAAATTTGAGCGACCACACTGACCTGCAAACTATACTCTCCTCAGGTTTTTAGGAACTGTCTGAAGTCCTTTTCTAATGTTTCCTTTCCTCTTCTTACTGGTTATGTCTTAAGGCATGACGCACAGATACACTTTACCTTCAAAGGGATCCTTCTCCTCTTCTTCATCACAATTCACTGGATCCTCTCCATGTACTTCCTCCTTTCTAGGTGTGATATCCTGAATCTCAGCTGGCGGTTCCGCTTGTTGAGGTTGCTCAACACTGGGCTGCTGGTCCTAGTAGAGAGTGCATGCAAATAAAAACTTTTGTTGTTAATACATGTAATAGCATAAATATACATAATACATAGATATATCTGATCATAAGTAAAACTAACAACATTTTCCCAACACAATTCTATGTACTTACTTTTAATAAAGTTACTCTTCCCACAGAGAAGAGTTAGCTCCCATAAGAGTTACCCAGGATGACTTTGGAAGTTATTTAAATCTATGTTGGGATGGAAGTATGCAGCCTGTTGTTAACGAGCAGGAGGAGGGAGTCACTGGGCACATTTCCAGGGAATTTAACAGTATAATCATCCAGGCAACGCCGGACTATAATATATCTGGATCAATGTTCCTTCCTATGACAAATCGGACCCTTTACAAGCATGGAAGACCTTTATCACCACATCTGTACTACTTAACATCATTTTCTCAAAAATTAACTTGTGCTAATAGAAAACACCAAATGGTAAGGTTACTCACAACCACAGGTTCATCCACCTGGGAGCAATCTTGCTTTGTAGGTCCCAATGTTGATGCCACTTGCCCACTCATATTTCTCCCTGAAAGCAGAATATTGTGATTTAGAAAATGTATTTAAGAGTACAGCTGTATTTGATCACTTTTATGACCTTATGTTGACTTGTTTTTTTTTTTAATGTGAAAATACTTTCAAAAGAAAACTCTGGTTAAGTATGAGTGTACATGCATTTCAATTACACCAAATACAGTCGCTTGCAAAGCCATTTGTGTCTTTGCGAAGCTGGCAGAGAAATCACCTTAAGGTACACAAGAAGGCTGAATTTTTGTGAGGACATTTGATTTCACAACAGACTTCTCCATCATGAAGATCTTTAGTGAAATACTGCTAGGAATTCAAAAGCTCAGGACTATTGCTCATGTCACACTCCTATTCACCAGACCTATTTTCCCCAACTCCCTTGGAATTCAGTTGGAACACGAAGAAAGGCTCAGTCTTTACAGCCTGACTATGGCGATTTTCTCAGTATCTGGGGCTGAGGTGAGGCTGCATACAGAGCAACCGGTCCACTCTCTCTTGGCACCTTACCACAAAACCCGCGATACAGTCACAACCCCACTGCGGTCCGGTTTCTAGGCCTTTCCTTAATCGCCCACCCCAACCCCTGCCCAGGTCCCACTGCCGGCCCCAGATTCTGTGCTCTGTCGTCAGTTTCAGGGCCCCAATGAACCAAATATCTCAAATAGCACCCCCAAGTCTCCCCCCACCATCATCCTACCCCCTGCCCTCCTCTGCCCACTGCCCTTCCTCTCCTGCCCCCAAGGCACGAAGTATGGCCTCGCAACACTTGTGAGGAGAAAGATGACTACCTTGAGGGCCTTCCTCCTCAACGGCCCTAGATCACACTGCCCAACCCGCGCGAAACTCACTGGCTCCCCCTCACACGCACACGCACTTAAATGCCAGACAGGACAGACCTGTGAACCCACCTGGTGAGTTCAAATAGTGAGAAAGAACCGGGACTGAATAAACAGACCCGTCTCAGGCCCAACGCTCCCCACAGAACGCTCAGGAAGGCGTATGCGCACCAAGGCGCATGCGCAGCAACGGATGCGCACGCACATACTGCGCATGCTCACTGAGTTGGGCCTGTGCAGTGCAGGTTGCAGTTTTCCTGCCATTGAGGTAGAGTCCTGGAACCACAGGGTCTCTGGAGGATGAGAAAGGGGCTTGAAGGCTATATTTTTTTCCTTGCAGTGCAGTCTTTCTTATGCATCCACAACCTGTGGTGATAGGTAGTCCCAGGTTACCCTTAGTGGAGAATGTGTCTCAGAAAGACAGTCATGACAGAAATAGATATTACTTTTTTAATACCTATTTTTATACGTTCTCTGATGAACCATTTCCTTCTCTGCTTCTGCATTTTCCTTCTTCCGTCATATTCCCAATGGCTTTACTCACTTCCATGGAATAAGTACGTAAATAGATGCCTCTGTTTACACTTTTTGCTTGGTGCACTGCACATTTAAATCTCTGAACTGGTAACTAGTTTCTCTGAATATACTTTTGGTTCCTATACAGTATTGTTCCTTTAGCATCGGACTTCACTTTCACCACCAGACACATCCACAGCTGGGTGTTGTTTCCACTTTGGCTTAGCCTTTTCGTTCCTTCTGTAGCTATTTCTGCACTCTTCTCCAGTAGCACATTCTTCTTATTCTATTATAGCAGGAATTTTCGTACTTACTAGGAGTTTTAATTTTACCCAAGAGAAAGGAAAACATGTTCACACGAGGACCTTTACTCAAATATTCTACTCATGTACTCCTAATAGCCAAAACTAGAAACAGCCCAACTATTGAACAACTTGTATATAGAAGAAAGAAAAACAAAAGAGCTTACTTGTACAAAAGAACACTGCACAGTCATTTTAAAAGGAACTATTAATGCATGTAACAGCAAGGATGCATCTCAGCTTTGCCAATGAGAGATGTCAGACGCAGAAAGCTATGTATTATATGATTCCATGTCAATGGATTTCTGGAAAAGCACAACTATAGGCAGAGAAATATATCTGTGGTTGCCAGGGTATAGGAGTGGAAGAAGGAGTCTGAATGCAAATAGCCCAAGGGAGCATTTTCAAACCAATGGGATATTTTCTACATTTTTATTGTGGTAGCATTTACACAATGGTATGCATATGTCAAAACTCGACAAACGGTAATGCTTTAAAGCATTGACTTCTATTGTATATAAATTATATCTCAATACTTCTCACTTTTTTAAAAAAGGAAAAGGATCTTTTAAGTATGTAAATACTGGTTATTGTATCCATCTAGACCTTGAGTTCATAAACATAAAAGTCTTATTTGAAATTCTTCCCAGACCCGGCCAACTTCCAGGATTCCTCAAGACACCTTTGTACCCTTATGACAGTACACAGAAACTTGGTCTTAACCAGGTTTACAATTCCGTCTCTTCACCTCAAGTCAACATTCTTGCTGAGTTCTGTCCATTTTACTTTGAAAATGTCCAATGCAACTACATTTTCCCATGTCCACCACATCTGCTCTAGTCCAAAGCCCCCCTCCATTTAATTGTCAACCCCCTTCTAACGGGTCTCTCACATCCACTCAGGGTGCCTGTCTCCCACTCACCGCCCTCTCCCTCCCTCTCTTACAGTTGCAGAACTGTTTATGACTTTCTAGATAAAGCCTACTGTCCTACACAAGAACTTGAAAGTATGGCCTAGCCCTTGCCCAGCTTGCTAACATCATGGAAAGTAGAGAATCTTCTTCTTGTCTCTCTTATTGGGCTTCATTCATACCCTCCAATTTCTCAAGCTTAGATTGTCCCATATTTCTGAAGCCTCCAGTTAGTAGACTCCTTCAAGCTAGGCTTCAACAGTATATGGAACAAGAACTTCCAGATATACAAGTTGGTTTTGAAGAGGCAGAGAAACAAGAGATCAAATTGCAGCCTTCATTAGATCATCAGGAAAGCAAGGGAATTCCAGAAACACATCTACTTCTGCTTCATTGACTAGACTACCTCAAGGCCTCTGACTGTGTGGATCACAACAAACTGTGGAAAATTCTTACAGATGGGAGTACCAGACTAGCTGACCTGTCTCCTGAGAAACCTGTATGAGGGTTAAGAAGTAACAGTTAGAATAAAACATGGAACAACAGACTGTTTCAAAATTGGGAAAGGAGTAAGACAGGTTGTATAGAGTCACCCTGGTTATTCAACTTACATGCAGAGCACATCATGGGAAATGATGGGTTGGATGACTCACAAGCTGGAATCAAGTTTGCTGGTAGAAATATCAAGAAGCTCAGACGGGCAGATAATACCACTTTAATGGCAGGAACTGAAGAGGATCTAAAGAACCTCTTGATGAGGGTGAAAGAGGAGAGTGGAAAAGACTGGCTTAAAAGTCAACATTCAAAAATATAAGATTATGGCATCCAGTCCTATCATTTCACGGAAACAGAAGGGGGGAAGTGGATGCACGGACAGATTTAATTTTGGAGGCTCCAAAATCACCGTGCATGGTGATTGCTGCCATGAAATTAAGACACTTGATCCTTGGAAGAACAACCATAACAAAGCTAGTATGCATGCATGCTCATTGCTTCGTTGTGTCTGACTCTTTATGACCCCATGGACCGTAGCCTGCCAGGTGCCTCTGTCCATGGGATTCTCCAGGCGAGAATACTTTAGTGGATTGCCATGCCCTCCTCCCATGGGGCATGGCAAGGCATCTTCCCAGCCCAGGGCTGAAACCCATGACTCTTACATCCCATGCATTGCAGGGAGATTCTTTTTTTTTCCCCCCACTTTATTTTTTAATTGAAGGGTAATTGCTTTACAGAATTTTGTTGTTTTCTGTCAAACATCAACAAGAATCAGCCATAGGTACACCCATGCAGGTGAATTCCTTACCACGGAGCCACCAAGGAAGCTCATGTCAAACCTAGACAGCATAGTAGAAAGCAGAGACATCACTTTGCCGACAAAGGTCCATATAGTCAAAACTATGGCTTTTTCAATAGTCATGTACAGATGTGTGAGTTCGATCATTAAGAAGGCTGAGTGACAAAGAATTGACGCTTTTGGTTTGTGGTGCTGGAGAAGACACTTGAGAATCCCTCGGACAGCAAGGATATCAAAACAGCCAATCCTAAAGGAAACCAACTGAATATTCACTGGCAGGGCCGATGCTGAACCTGAAGCTCCAATACTTTGGCCACCTGATGGGAAGAGCTGACTTACGGGAAAAGACCCTGATGCTGGTGATCAGGATGGGAAGCGTAATGCAGGTTATGCCCTGGTGACTGCTGAACAGGTTTTAGAAGCAAAATGTCTCCCCCAGGGAACCAGTGCTCAGTTAGCGGAACTTGTGGCTCTGAACCGAGCTCTGCTGCTGCTGCTAAGTCGCTTCAGTCGTGTCCGACTCTGTACGACCCCATAGACAGCAGCCCACCAGGCTCCCCCGTCCCTGGATTCTCCAGGCAAGAACACTGGAGTGGGTTGCCATTTCCTTCTCCAATGCATGAAAGTGAAAAGTGAAAGTGAAGTTGCTCAGTGGTGTCCGACTCTTCGCGACCCTATGGACTGCAGCCTACAAGGCTCCTCCATCTATGGGATTTTCCAGGCAAGAGTACTGGAGTGGGGTGCCATCGCCTTGTCCCGACCCGAGCTCTAGAGTTAAGCAAAGGGCAGCGAGCAAATATCTACACTGATTCTAAGTATGCTATTTGACTTTACACGCTCATTCTGCAATATGGAAAGAAAGACAGTGTAAAAGGACAACAGGAGAACCTATTAAGCATTTCAGAGAGGTGCAGAGACTTTTGACTACTATATATTGTCCTAAAGGAGTAGCTGTTATGCATTGCAAAGGGCACAGCAGGGATGGGAATAAAGTACCTGAAGGTAATCAGCGGGCTGACTGTCAAGCAAGAAAAGCGGCACTTTAGGAAACCCCTTCACTGCAGATGCCTTTGATCTGGACAGGTCCCGTGTAGCAGGAAAACCCACAATATACTGGGGAAAAATTAGAAAGATATGAGAAAAGAGGAGCAAAGATTACTGATAAAGGATGGCTACAGTCTGAGGATGGACGATTAATAATTCCTGAAAATACTCAATGGAAAATTCTTAAGGGTGTACACCAGAGTTTTCGTTTAGGTGTAGAGAGTACTTCAGGTCAGTTCAGTTCGGTTCAGGCGCTCAGTCGTGTCCGACTCTTTGTGACCCCATGAATCGCAGCACGCCAGGCCTCCCTGTCCATCACCAACTCCGGAGTTCACCCAAACTCATGTCCATCGAGTCGCTGATGCCACCCAGCCATCTCATCCTCTGTCGTCCCCTTCTCCTCCTGCCCCCAATCCCTCCCAGCATCAGGGTCTTTTCCAACGAGTCAACTCTTCGCATGAGGTGGCCAAAGTATTGGAGCTTCGCCTCAGCATAAGTCCTTCCAATGAACACCCAGGACTGATCTTTAGGATGGACTGGTTGGATCTCCTTGCAGTCCAAGGGACTCTCAAGAGTCTTCTCCAACACCATAGTTCAAAAGCGTCAATTCTTTGGCGCTCAGCTTTCTTCACAGTCCAACTCTCACATAGATACATGACTGCTGGAAAACCCATAGCCTTGACTAGACGGACCTTTTTTGCCAAAGTAATGTCTCTGCTTTTTAATATGTTATCTAAGTTGGTCATAACTTTCCCTCCAAGGAGTAAGCGTCTTTTACTTTTGAAAGGTTGTTGCTGAAGGAAAAGACGCTGGGATTCTTGGCCTCCGGAGGAGAAGAATTCATTCCAGGGCCAGAGAGGAGGCTTGATCACTCAGAGCTTTTGTGTAATAAAGTTTTACTAAAGTATAAAGGAGATAGAGAAAGCTTCTGACATGACATCAGAAGGGGGCAGAAAGAGTACCCTCCTGCTAGTCTTCAGCTGGATGTTATATATAGTCACTAGCAGTCTGTTAATGAAAGAAAGGAATGTCTTAAAACTCAGAATGGTACCAGGCCCCTCAACCATAAGATGTATTTTGGGATAATCTTGTCACAAGAGGATTCATCCCTGGCCATAAAACGATTGACTTGAATGTTGTAGAAGGGCACATTACCATAAAAAATAGTTTCATTTACATAGATTAGGGGAACAATGTCTGAGTATAACATACTGGTTTATCAAGTAGGTTCTGAGCCATTAGGTGGAACCGACTTGAAGACAGAGTTTGGGGTAAATGCATAGTACATTAACAGAGCTTAAGACAAAGATTTCCATAAGAAAAATGCATTAACTCAAGGTTTGAGAATAGTTAACTTCAGGTGAAACCAGGTGTCATTATGGCAACAGAGTATTTTAAGAGAAACCTCCTCTAAAATTTGTATAGAGAAGGAAAAAAATATCGGTAGTTTGTTTCCTTCTGCCGCTTAAGAGAGATAAAAAATGTCTGACACTTGCAGCCTATTTCCTCCGTTTGGAGATCCCTGGCCTTCCTGCCTGTTACCCTCTCTATTTCATGGTTGCAATCAGCATCTGCAGTGATGTTGGAGCCCAACAAAATAAAGTCTGACGCTGTTTCCACTGTTTCACCATCTATTTCCCATGAAGTGATGGGACCAGATGCCATGGTGTTCGTTTTCTGAATGTTGAGCTTTAAGCCAACTTTTTCACTCCCCTCTTTCACTTTCCTCAAGAGGCTTTTTAATTCCTCTTCACTTTCTGCCATAAGGGTGGTGTCATATGCATATCTGAGGTTATTGATATTTCTCCCAGCAGTCTTGATTCCACCTTGTGCTTCGTCCAGCCCAGCATTTCTTATGATGTACTCTGCATAATTTAAATAAGCAGGGTGACAATATGCAGCCTTGACATACACCTTTTCCTATTTGGAACCAGTCTGTTGTTCCATGTCCAGTTCTAACTGTTGCTTCCTGACCTGCATATAGGTTTCTCAAGAGAGTACTTACCAGATGGCTTCTCATTTGTTTGAAGGTAAAAAATGTAATGAAAAATTTAAAGGACATTATCAAAAGATGTTAAGTTTTTCACAAAAATAACCCAAATAGTGAAAAGCTAGCAAAATCTGGATTACAACGAAGTCGAAAATATCCTGGAGAAGACTGGGAAACTGATTTTACTCATATGCCACAAGTTAATGGATATTCTTGCTCACAAGCTTGGGTGGATACTTTTATTGGATGGATTGAGGCTTTTCCCTGTCATAGAGAACAGGCTAAGGAGGTTAAAAGAATTTTAATCCATGAAGTTATCTCCAGGTTTGGGCTACCACAGAGGCTTCAGAGTGACAATGGCTCCGCCTTTAAAACGGCTCTAGCTCAGGGGATGTCTGAAGCTCGAGGAATAGAATGTCACGTACACTGTTCCTGGAGACCCCAATCCTCAGGAAAGGTTGAAACAGCTAACGACATTATCAAAAGACATCTGTGCACATTAACTCAAGAGACACAGGACAATTGGATTAAAGTCCTACCCATAGCTTTAATGAGGGCTGGGACTGCCCCCCAAAAGGAGGGGCTGTCCCCCTTTGAATGTATTTATGGAAGGCCTTTCTTATGCACAGACATTGTTATAGACCCTGAAGCCTTAGAATTAACTAATTATGTAACTCAGCTCTCAGCTTTTCAACAGGCATTAACGAAACTCCGGAAGGTGACTCCTGACCCAGCTTCTGAGTCAAGCAAGCCTCTATTTCAGCCAGGAACTGAGGTCCAGATAAAAACATTGGGATCTGGGGGCCAATCCCTCAAATCCCTCTGGAAATGCCCTTACCAGCTTATTCTTTCTTCTCCCACAGCTGTCAAAGTGCCAGGAAGTGATTCGTTGGTGCATCACACTCAAGTTTAAGAGGTGGCACCCTGACCAGAACTAAGTGACGTCATTTTATGTCTTTACTTTCTATGCTCTGACTTTGTACTTTTCAGATGGGCCTGATACTCTGTGTGAGCCTACTTCTGCTGACTCCAAAAATCCTGAGTTTGCCGTTTGATCCTCAAGACAATGCCGTCCTGTCCTGGGCTCACTTCTATGCTGCATTCCACAATCAGTCTAACTGCTGGGTGTGCAGAGTGCTCCCTTGTTCATCAGTGGAAGGCTTCCCATGGTGGACATTTCCACTTCAAGGAAAAGACTTTCTCCAAGTCTGCGAATACCTTCGACAACAATCGTATGTGATGCCTCTTCTTAATCTGATGACATCTAACAACCCTAAGATGGACTGGTGCAACACTTTGTACTTTAACTATGGACATAACGTGGCTTTTAATTTTGATTTACATTGTCTTGGTTTTATGACTATTTCACTACACATAAGGTAAATGGGTCTAGATCTAGTGGCTTTGTACCTGACATTTATCAAATATGGGATGATATGAGGTTATATGGCTAACTCCTGAAAAAGGACATCTAATGTCTACTGCTGGGGACAAATAGAGCCATCCCCAGAAGTTAGCCAAAAACTTAATTATTATTTTTTTAAATTTTATTTTATTTTTAACCTTTACAATATTGTATTAGTTTTGCCAAATATCGAAATGAATCTGCCACAGGTATACCCACGTTCCCCATCATGAACCCTCCTCCCACCTTCCTCCCCTACCCTCCCTCTGGGTGGTCCCAGTGCACCAGCCCCAAGCATCCAGTACCGTGCATCGAACCTGGACTGGCGACTTGTTTCATACATGATATTATACATGTTTCAATGCCATTCTCCCAAATCTCCCCACCCTCTCCCTCTCCCACAGAGTCCATAAGACTGATCTATACATCGGTGTCTCTTTTGCTGTCTCATACACAGGGTTATTGTTACCATCTTTCTAAATTCCATATATATGCGTTAGTATACTGTATTGGTGTTTTTCTTTCTGGCTTACTTCACTCTGTATAATAGGTTCCAGTTTCATCCATCTCATTAGAACTGATTCAAATGTATTCTTTTTAATGGCTGAGTAATACTCCACTGTGTATATTTACCATAGCTTTCTTATCCATTCATCTGCTGATGGGCATCTAGGTTGCTTCCATGTCCTGGCTATTATAAACAGTGCTGCGATGAACATTGGGGTACACGTGTCTCTTTCCCTTCTGGTTTCCTCAGTGTGTATGCCCAGCAGTGGGATTGCTGGATCATAAGGCAGTTCTACTTCCAGTTTTTTAAGGAATCTCCACACTGTTCTCCATAGTGGCTGTACTAGTTTGCATTCCCACCAACAGTGTAAGAGGGTTCCCTTTTCTCCACACCCTCTCCAGCATTTATTGCTTGTAGACTTTTGGATTGCAGCCATTCTGACTGGCGTGAAATGGTACCTCATAGTGGTTTTGATTTGCATTTCTCTGATAATGAGTGATGTTGAGCATCTTTTCATGTGTTTGTTAGCCATCTGTATGTCTTCTTTGGAGAAATGTCTATTTAGTTCTTTGGCCCATTTTTTGATTGGGTCGTTTATTTTTCTGGAGTTGAGCTGTAGGAGTTGCTTGTATATTTTTGAGATTAGTTGTTTGTCCGTTGCTTCATTTGCTATTATTTTCTCCCATTCTGAAGGCTGCCTTTTCACCTTGCTGATAGTTTCCTCTGTTGTGCAGAAGCTTTTAAGTTTAATTAGGTCCCATTTGTTTATTTTTGCTTTTATTTCCAATATTCTGGGAGGTGGGTCATAGAGGATCCTGCTGTGATGTATGTCGGAGAGTGTTTTGCCTATGTTCTCCTCTAGGAGTTTTATAGTTTCTGGTCTTACGTTTAGATCTTTAATCCATTTTGAGTTTATTTTTGTGTAAGGTGTTAGAAAGTGTTCTAGTTTCATTCTTTTACAAGTGGTTGGCCAGTTTTCCCAGCACCACTTGTTAAAGAGATTGTCTTTAATCCATTGTATATTTTTGCCTCCTTTGTCAAAGATAAGGTGTCCATATGTGCGTGGATTTATCTCTGGGCTTTCTATTTTGTTCCATTGATCAATATTTCTGTCTTTGTGCCAGTACCATACTGTCTTGATAACTGTGGCTTTGTAATAGAGTCTGAAGTCAGGTAGGTTGATTCCTCCAGTTCCATTCTTCTTTCTCACGATAGCTTTGGCTATTCGAGGTTTCTTGTATTTCCATACAAATTGTGAAAGCAATCAGAGCAGAAAAAGAAATCCTAATTGGAAAAGAAGAAGTAAAACTCTCACTGTTTGCAGATGACATGATCCTTTACATAGAAAACCCTAAAGACTCCACCAGAAAATTACTAGAACTAATCAATGATTATAGTAAAGTTGCAGGATATAAAATCAACACACAGAAATCCCTTGCATTCCTATACACTAATAATGAGAAAACTGAAAGAGAAATTAAGGAAACAATTCCATTCACCATTGCAACGGAAAGAATAAAATACTTAGGAATATATCTACCTAAAGAAACTAAAGACCTATATATAGAAAACTATAAAACACTGGTGAAAGAAATCAAAGAGGACACTAATAGATGGCGAAATATACCATGTTCATGGATTGGAAGAATCAATATAGTGAAAATGAGTATACTACCCAAAGCAATTTATAGATTCAATGCAATCCCTATCAAGCTACCAACAGTATTCTTCACAGAGCTAGAACAAATAATTTCACAATTTGTATGGAAATACAACAACTTAATTAGAATGATTGGAAACAATTGGGACTTTTGCCTCAGGAAATATGCAAGGTAATCATTCCTGAATTTTCCAACCCCAGTTCAGGTCCTCCCTTTGCCTGGCCAGGCACTGATTGGGACTGGATATCTCAGTCACGCTGGCTTGCTCCAAACGGGACCTTTGGATATGTGGCTCCTACCTACGGGCATGGCTTCCTCCTGGCTGGATAAGGAGATGCACCCTAGGTCTAGCTTTTACTCACGGCTTCATATTTTCAGAGCTTCCAGAAAAGCCTGCTAATTTACCACACCTTAAACTCGGTGGGCAAGATCTGCATTTCACTGGTGTGATTATTTGGCTGCAGTGTTTGTTCCCTCTCTGGGAACTACAGATGTTATGCTCTAAGTGGATGCTTTGACTACTTTTACTCAACAGGCATTACAAAATTCTCAAAAATCTATTTCAGCTCTTTTCTTTAAAAATTTTTAATTTTAATTGGAGGCTAATTACTTTACAATATTGTATTGGTTCTGCCACACATCAACATGAATCTGTCAGGGGCGTACACGTGTTCCCCATACTGAACCCCCTTCCCACCCCCCTCCCCGTACCATCCCTCCAGGTCATCCCAGTACACCAGCCCCAAGGGTCCTGTATCGAACCTGGACTGGCAATTCGTTTCTTATATGATACTATACATGTTTCCATGACATTGCCCCAAATCATCCCACCCTCTCCCTCTCCCACAGAGTCCAAAAGCCTGTTGTATACATCTGTGTCTCTATTTCAGCTCTTAATGCTGAACAAATACAAATTAGAAAGGTGGTTTTACAAAACAGATTGGCCTTAGATATTCTGACAGCTGCACAAGGAGGAACTTGTGCCATTATTCATACCCAGTGCTGTACATATATACGTGACATGAGCACTAATGATACTCATTTTACTAAACACATGAACAAGATGATTCAGGCTATGGATGCTCCTGAAGCCTCAATTGCCTCACTTTGGGAGACATTAACTAGTTCCCCATGGTGGAAAACTATCTTGATTACAATAATTCTGATTGTTCTGTTTTTGCTGTTTGCTCCCTGCACCTGTAACTGTGTAGCTGGATTTGTTTCTAGTCGCATGAAGGCTTTTAATTTACAAATGGTTGCTCAAACTCCTGCAACTGCTGCAGCTTCCTCCAGCTACTTCTTGGGACCCCTGGATCAGAGACCCTCAATATGAGGGTTAGGACAATATGTTGCCTCACCAATTTAGGGACAATGCCCCTTATCAGCTCAGAAGAAGTTATGGAGTGAGAATTACTCCCCTTTCCCTAAGCAACATAATTCTCCTAAAAGAAAAGAGGGGAATGAGAGGGTAACAGGCAGGAAGGCCAGGGGTCTCCAAACAGAGGAAATAGGCTGCAACTGTTGGACATTTTTTATCTTTCTCTTAAGCGGCAGGAGGAAACAAACTAGTGTTATTTTTTCTCCTTCTCTATACAAATATAAAAAGAGATTTCTCTTAAAATTTTGTGTTGCCATAATGACACCTGGTTCCACCTGAACTTCACTTTTTTCAAACCTTGGGCTAACCAATGCATTTTTCTTATGGAAATGCTTGTCTTAAGCTATGTTAATGTTCTATGCATTTACCCTAGACTCTGTCTTCAAGGCGGTTCTGCCTAAAGGCTCAGAACCCACTTGACAAACCAGTATGTTAAACTCATACCTTGTTCTTCTAATCTACGTCAATGAAACTATATATTTGTATGGAAATCTGCCTTTCTTCAAGATTCAAGTCAATCGTTTTATGGCCCAGGATGACTCACCTGGCGCCAATGTTATCTCAAAATGCATGTTGTGGGTGAGGGCCTGGTGCCATTCTCTGAGTTTTGAGACATTGCCTTTCTTTAATTAGCAGACTGCTAGTAGCTATATAACATCCAGCTAAAGACTAGCAGGGGGGCACTCCTTCTGTCCCCTCTTCTGATGTCTATGTCAGAAGCTTTCTCTATCTCTTTTATACTTTAATGAAACTTTATTACACAAAAGCTCTGAGCGATCAAGGCTTGTCTCTGGCCCCGGAATGAAGTCTTCTCCTCCAGAGGCCAAGAATCCCGGCGTCTTTCATGGTTCAGAACAACCTTTCACTGGGAAGGATTGAAGGCAAATGGAGAAGGGGGAAGTAGAGGATGAGATGGTTATATAGCATCACCGACTCAACGCACATGAATTTGAACAAAATATGGCAGATAGTGGAGGACAGAGGAGCCTGGGGTGCTACAGTCCATGGGGTCTCGTGAAAGGAGTTGGACACGACCCAGCGATTGAAAACGAACAACCACCACCACCTTACCTTTGCGTTTCCTTGCGCTGAAGAATTGATGCTTTTGAACTGTGGTGTTGGAGAAGACTCTTGAGAGTCCCTTAGACTGCAAAGAGATCCAACCAGTCCATTCTGAAGGAGACAGGCCTTGGATTTCTTTGGAAGGAATGATGCTAAAGCTGAAACTCCAGTACTTTGGCCACCTCATGCGAAGAGTTGACTCCTTGGAAAAGACTCTGAGGCTGGGAGGGATTGGGGGCAGGAGGAGAAGGGGAAGGCAGAGGATGAGATGGCTTGATGGCATCACTGACTCGATGGACACGAGTCTGGGTGAACTCCGGGTGTTGGTGATGGACAGGGAGGCCTGGTGTGCTGCGATTCATGGATCACAAGGAGTCGGACACAACTGAGCGACTGAACTGAACTGAACTGAACTGAAGGTGCCACAGCCCCACTTTCAACAGGGCTAAGAAGTTTCTGTGTCTGTCAGTGCTGAAGGCTGAGACTTATGTCTTTACACACTCAGCGCCCCCTGCTTAGGGTTGATGGCGGGTCCTTAGAACACTCATCACTCCCTCCCAGAGCTCAGAGCACGGAGCCTTCTCACAACAGTAATGGAGCACCCTGCCTGCTACAGAAATGGGAATTGTAGCTGTTTAGCCCCTCTTAATATGTTTTCTCCCTTTGCATTGAGTTCACTTCCACATTTCTTCTTTGAGTCACCAAATCAAACTCTTCTCATCCCCAACTGGTTACTGTAACAAGCTGCAGCTGCATCTCTATCAAGGACGGTGCATGTACCCTGTGCGCTATGTATTTTCTTCCTCGTTTCCCGTCAGAATCTGTCGACTCCCAGACATCACAAAAAGGGCTCCAGATCACCCACAAAAGGGGCGGTGCTGCAGGGGAGGCTGTGACTCTCGTCCACAGCCTGAGTCAAAGCAGGACTGTGTTATAAGTGTCACCAGCTGCCCCAATGCATCATGGGAGCCAAAAGAGCAATGGTCTGAAAGTCCTAACACAGACACTTATGTGGAAGGAACACCAGTGTCTTCCTAGGGACCTGTGAGTTGTTGTTTGGTTTGGGCCTATAGAGTCAGTGACCTTTTTCACAACACTTGCAGGCTTAGCTAACCTTCCATCAGGACCTCTCTCCTCCCCTACAGGCCCCTACCTACTGTACCAAAAATCATACTTCTGACTTCAGTGTGCCGATTGGGTTTTCACCTGGCAGGGATACCAACACAACTTTTTATGCTGAAACCTCAAGATACCTGAAGAGAACGAGTTTTCAGAAAGTCCATCTTTCAATTATAATAGAAAGACTGCCTATGTAACAATGAAGATACAACAAATTAAAATATTAATAAAATGTTATTTGGAAAGTATCTAGAATGCCACACTTAAGAGAAAAAAAATTTAACACGTGGTCTATTGCCTTTCAGGTCGAATCTGCATTTTAAAAAATTAGGAGATGGGTGAGGTAATGTCTTCATGATATTGTATTTGTTGTTCTGTTTATCATTACATTATTTCTATGGTTATGCTACTTTCCAGAATGATGAGGGTGGTCCACTAATATCTGTCTCGGCAAATACATGTTTAGAGCTTGCTACGGGCTAGGAACTGTTCTCTGTGACCTTTGCATGTTGACATGACACCCCATGGACTTTCATGCACTTAGGAGAAACTGTGTTCAATCCATATGCAGATCCATCATAGTGTTTCATGCGGATGGACATGTTGATCTGCCTTCTGACCCACAGTAGACTAGACACTGCACTGTATTCCAGACTGGGAGTCAGATACCACGCCTGTCTGTTTCTCTCTGTCCTGGGCACCAATCTGTCTCAGCTCTTGCCAGCTAGGTGACTTTGTACAAATTCATTCACCCATTAATGTCTTTGTGTCTCTGCTCCTCAACTGCAGAAAGGGATGATAGCACTAAAAATGCTCACCTTACAGTGTTGCTATGAGTACTCAAAGACATTTGAGTACATATGGAGTACATATGTACATTGTGTACCTATGGAGAGCTAAGCACGATCCAGAAGGGTGAGCTCTCTCTTCACTTCCGTTTCTGCTTGTACTCATATCCCCATGTCCCTGCCCCCATGCCTTTACCTCCCCAATCCCAACTGATCTGTGTCGTCTCTGATCTGTGCCCCTGTCTTCAGACTCTGCATCCCAAAACACAGCTGAACATCTCCTCATGATTTACCTCAGAAAATATCCATATCATCACCCTTGGAATAAACAATCATGAGTATAAGTGGAAGAAATAAGAAACACAACAAAACTGGAAATGTGAAAACTACACAAGAAATAAAGCATTACTGATGATCGTTTGACTATTAACATTTTCATATCTTCATCAGATTCAGATCTTCAGATTTGATTGAGAATTAGACTTGATAAAAATAATGGCAAAAAAAGGCCATGCGATTAGGTTTCTTGGCCTTTTAATTTCCCTGGGCAATGTTTTTAAAAATTTTTATACTCATGTTCTATAACTGTCCAGTGACCACTTGCTTTCCCGTCATGATGCAAATCCTATGAAGAGGTCATTAGATGTCTATCTTCACATAGAATATTCACTAAACTTTTTCATAAGATCACATGATGAAACCCAAATATTTCCTTTAAGCTTCACAATATCCCCATAAGAAGAGGGGGATACTCACTGTGCTAAAAAAAAAAAAAAACCAAAAAACCCTCCCTCATACCTCATACACTCCAATCTTGAGGCCCTGAAAGGCCTGAAATGATAGTGCAAGGTCCATGCAGTGTGTCAAAGGTGGTCTTCACATTGTGTCTCTGGAACAATCTCCAGGAAATGTGGAACAGCAATAATATTAACAACAGTAATGACAACAGTTAGAATTGACTTGGAACATACCACATGGCACGTACTATCCTGACAATTTCTCATGTCTTAACATGGTCAGTGGTCTACATTGCCCCACGAAGTAGTTAAATTTAATCGAAGCTAGTGTTTCCATGTGGTTAAAAGAGGAATGAGGCGCAGAGGCACTACGTAACTTGTTCAGTGTCGCCCAGCATTAAGGGAGCCACAGGTCTGGATGCACTGTGGAAAACTCTGGGTGTTCTGTATTTATTCAGTCAAGGGTAAGATCCAACAGCTACAGCAAAATATATACAATAACAGCTACCACATAACAAAAATTGATCTTACATCATAGAAATGCACACTAAATGGAAATCTGATTTCTTCAGAAATCTTTCAAATGGAGGCTTGACAAGACTGGCATCAGGATGTTTTGTAGACACGATGGTCTCAGAGCCTCCTTAGAACAGCAGACAGCATGTCAGTGAGTCTCCTAGACTGGTGGTCTTGGGTTTGTGGATCAGAGAAAGCAGGAAACCCCTGTCACATGCTCTCAATGGAGACAGAGCCAGGCAGCAGGCAAAATAAGACCATGCCTCTGCTCCGGTAGTGCCTAGACAAGTTGTCCATGTCAATCAGAATTGAGGAATTCTTTTAAAAAGTGCAGATTCCATGATCTACACTCAGTGACTCTCACTCAGTGCGTCTACAAGAGTGCCCCAGAATCTGTGAGATTTCACTACACTTGGGAAACTCTCAGGGACTTTATTAAACCCCGTTGGTAGTGAGACTGTCAGCAAAATAAGGGAAATAGAGACAGAACAGATATTAGAGAAAATATATAGATAATGAACAAAACCCAAAGCTGGCTCTTTCAAAAGGTCAATATGAATTCATAAGTTTCCACCCATAAGAATAAAAAAAAAGATAACCAAAGACAAAACTCACCAATATAAGGAAAGAAATAGGTTACAGATTCCACATTTCCTAATCCAATCATTTCATCAAGGTGAATTGGGCCAAATCCAAGCAATGTGATGAAACCACTCGTTTTCGTTCTCATTGTCCTCCAGCTCCCCCTTCCTGCCTCTCTCCTTTGCCCCATTTCCTTTCTCCTTCTTAAGTCCTGCCCTCCATCAAGAGGAGCAATGTTATCCCATGATTATAACTGATTCCGCTGCTTGGCTGACATTCAGCGTGGATGCTATCATCCCTGTAGCTGGTACACTGAAGCTCTCTGTCTCTCATGATGGACCAGAAGGTTTCACTCTAATTTCAAGTATAGGTAGGAGAGAAGGTGCAGGCACATGTTGGAGCCTTAAGTACTTCATCTAAGAAATGCAGAAGACCACAAACTGTAGGAGAAACAGAAACAGCAGCACCAGGCCCCTTTCAATGAGAGCTATGTGCCAAACCCAGCACATCACAGGATTCCTTGACATTCAGGAGCATGCCAAGTAGATTTCCATGCCAGGACTGTTGCATTTATTGTTCCTTCTGCCTGGAATGCTCTTCCCTTAGGTAACCCCACAGCCTGCTCCCTTACTTCCTCCAGATCTCTGCTTACTTGCCATCTTTCAGGGAGTCTTTCCCTCATTATCTGAATAAAATAATAACATCATACCTACATACACCGTTTACCCTGATCTAGCAATATCTTTCTTCATACTGCCTGCCACCCTTGATTATTTACTGACCACCAAGTCTATGAAATGAGAGACTTGGTTGGTTTTGTCCTGTCCCAAACTCCTCCAATAGTGCGCAGGTCTATGGCAGGTGCTCAGAAAACATTTGCTGAAGGACAGTCTGGAGCCAGGCCCTTTACACACATTGGTATGATGCACAGGTACCCTCCAAGATGGGCACTGGCCCCATTGTATTAATTATGGTACAAACTGAGATTTCAGGAGACAAGTGATACACTCAACAACACAGTCAGCATGTCAGGTTCCAAGCTTCAGAATCATATCTGCCAGCTTCCAAATCCTCAGTTCCCGGACAGAGACTTCACAGCCAAGAACATAAGAGGTTTTACATCTAACACAAAGACTCCAAACAGCTCAGATAGATACCCAGAGACACCAAAAAGAGCTCACTGAATCTCTGCACAGAGAGTGTACAACTCGTCTCAGACCCTCAAACACAACTGAGACCATAACCATACACACTGTGACAAAGACCCTCCAAACAGACCAAAGTCTTCCAGACAGAAACAAATGAGAACTGCACAGATACTTCACATCATGGAGACTGACTCCCAAACCACTGGGACACTTACCGACCTAACACAAAACCCCCTAAACAGAAAGACAGAAGTTTTAATAACTCAAGAACATCATATAATCTTAAGATAAAGTTCCCAGACAAATGAAAAACTTGCAACCTGTGCATAGATCCCCAAGCAGCTGATAGTTTACACCTTTACACTGACCCATCCTTAAAGCAGCACAGAGGCATCACAACTTCGGACCCAGAATCCAAAGCTCAGTGATCTCACATTCTGGGGTGCAGACGCCTACACAGAGATCTCACACCCAGGGACTGAAAAGCCAGCAAGCTCCAAAGATGCACATCCCGGTATACAGGCACACATCCTTGAGGCTTTGTATTATGGCTCACAAAATCCACTGAGATCAAATATCCCATCACTCACAACCCCGCCCAAAGGCTCATGGAGATCAAATGTACCCAAGCAGCACCTGTGTTGTCACACGTAGCTATACACGATCCCAAGCTGCCAGATACAGGTTATTCTCCAGGGAGAGACACCAAACTCAGGGACCTCTCCCTGGACATGAATTGCATGCATTTGTGTGAATGACCGTGCACTGCCACAAGTTCCAGACTGAGCGAGAGCTAAACAAGAATGAAACGCCGTCACCATGCACAGCCAGCGACTGCGCCAAACCTCGCCACTAAGCTATTCGACCCCTTTCGGAAAAGCAATAAAACTCGGAGGAAAATTGTATGTTCTGAAAAGTCGCGCACGCCAACGCAGGCGCACGTGTATACAGGCGCCTCTCGCCCTCAGTTCCAGGTCTGCGACCACACTGCCTGCAATCACGCAGTGGCCAATCACTGCCCAGAACGCTTCCCTGACTCCACACCCAAACCGACAGCCAGTCTCTCGCTCTGTAGTCGTCCCACCAACCAAGGGGTGGAGTTGAAAAAGAGCCGAAGAAAGTTTCCGCTTAATACCTGTGTCCACTCGGATTCGAAAGCAGTGGGAAGATGAAGAGGAGCAAATGGGGATGGACTCAGTGGCGCCATGAGTGCCGCTGCAGGGAACTGCGGTCCGTGCCTGACGCGGTGTAAGGAGACCCTCTCTCTGTTGTCACATGCCCTCTCCTGATGGTACCTTTCAGAGTGGGTGGTCTTACCGCTACCCCTCAGTGGTACATCCCAGGACAGAACTGTTTCATCTCGCGCGCCCCTTGCTGGTGGGATTGGGGAACAGCGGATATAGATGCCTGTGGACCATTCCAGGAGAATCCACAAAGGGCAGAAGGGCAAGGTTAGGGGGAAAACCCCACAGATTCCTGCAATTTTGGACTCAGAAAAAAGTCTTCAAAAACTGAAGATTACATCTCTATGGGGATCATTGTCTAACAGAGAACACTGAAAGCATTTTATCTGTGCTGGGCATTGTGCTTGTTTGTGCTTTCCTGTTCAGTACAGAATAGGTCTCATGGGGGAAAGCCAGGCACAGTCCCCCAAGGGGCATGATAGATAAAGCTTCCGACTGGGATCTGCAGGCCTGGCGTGGGAAAGCCCTCTGTCGCTGACTGCGAGTAATATGTGGAAGAGACAACAGGACCTTCCATTCTATTAGGAAAGGGGTCAACGCCGAGCGGACCCAAGGATATCACCACGTAGGTGAGATAAAGACCATGGCTTTGTCACCATCTTGTCATCCCTGAATATGTTCCCTAGCAGGATCCTCAGCCTGTCTAGCTATGCCTCTCTCAGCAAGTTTAAATTTGTGTATTCATTCCATCATTCATTCATTCTCTCCAAAGCATGTGTCAAGCACAACTCTGTGTGTTAAGAAAGAGAAAATCAACCTTTCCTCGTGGAGCTTACATTCTGTTGGGATCCTGTGGTCCCCAAATACAAGTAATGTATCAGGTGTTTGTAACTGCCATGATTAACATTAAATAGGGATAGTGAAATAGAGAGAAGGGGTGATATTTAGAAAGAGTGGTCAGGGAAGTTCTAAGATTGTGACATTTGAGCAACAGCCTAGAGGAGATATGCCTATCTGGGAGAAAAGTATCCTAGACAGAGGTAAGGCCAGTGGAAAAGCTGGGGAGTAGAACCCTGTGTAGTGTGTATGAAAACAGTGAGGAGGGCAATGTGACAGGCACAGCATGATGGAGGGAGAGCGAGGAGATTGGGTGACAGAAGTGATGAAGGCCAGGTCCCTTGGGCCTTCTGGCCACTGGGAGGATTTTGACTTGAACCACAGGAGGGTTCTTGTCAGAGAAGTCCCCAGGCTTCTTTCCGAGGCCCAGATCGCACATGATTGTTGAGGAGCTCTTGGTTGATTTGAAGAAAAACCCTTCCCCACCCCTTCTGCAGCTGAGCATGCCTTTCCTGGAATCCCCTACACTCAAGGGGAATGCCTCCTCCTGCTCCCAGTGAACATTCTTGTCAACTGATGATACCCTCAGGAGAGACAGGGCAAAGACCCTCTTGGTGTGAGTGAGGCCACACTGAGTCTTGCAAAGGCAAAGAGAGATGATATAAGAGGCACAGAGATGGCAGGGAGAAAGACAAAGATAGAGCATTAGACAGGGATGGAGAGACTACTTCTGGCACTAAACTGTCCTCACTTAGTTAGCCCAAGCCCTGCTACTGGATGATGTAGAGTATACTTTCTCTATAGGAGAAAAGAAGCCCTCCCCTCTAGGGAATGACTCAGTTGCCCATGGCTTGGGCCTTAATCATGCTCCCTTCATCCACATCAGGGGCCTCTGCCCATCAAGACAAGGACACGCTCCATCCCTGGGGAGGCACATGCTGTACGCAGGGTCCCTCACAACCTATCCTGCCCAGACTGCCCTCCTGCTGATCTCACTGCCAATGACTGCTTTAATGGGGGAAAGAGAGGCAGGGATCTCTGCATTTGTGGTGGAGCCTCATGCAAATTGGTGAATGTGAGATTTCTCCCCAGCTGCTTGGAGGCTCACCTCTGTACCTTCCCCCACCATGTCCCCAGTGAATGTGAAGATTACATTCCACACATCAGGGAAGAAGCTGGGTGTGTGATGGGGAGACACAGAGACATATCCTGACAGTGAGTCAGTCATAGGGTCCTTGTGGCCCTGTGCAAACACCCCCCTCCCCCACTACCTGGCCAGGGTCGTGCTGATTCTTCCCTGCCTCCTCCAAGGAGCCCGAGCTTACATCCAATTCCCGCCCTCCTCATGACCTGAGACCTTCCATTTGCACAGGGCCTTGGGCGGCCGTCTGCTATCGGTGCCCTCCTTGTTGTGGGTTGGGCAGATGGACCAAGGGAGTGTGTGTACACAGTTTCTGTCACAGGGCCCCTATCAAGGGTGGTAGTCATATCAGCAAGAATTGTTCTTAAGAGGATTATTACCTGGGCTATTGTGAACTGCACATTATTACCCTCTCTGAGGATGGGGCCCCAAGCTTTTATCTCTGTGCAGAGGCATGGTAGAAATCTTAGCAAATGTGACATCACAGGCCTACTTCTAAGACCCGTGCCAGTGGGGACCCTCCAGTCTTCCTCTTAAAACTATTCTCATATGCAGATACATGAACAGCTGAGAGGCCCAACCCTCTGGACAAAGGCCCCCCAAATCGTTCTGAGATTTCATGCTCTGGGACAGAGATCTGCAAACAGTTCAGACTGCTCATCCTGGACACCAACCCCGAACAGCTCTAATAGGTCACACCTGAGAACACAGATGCACTCCAGCTCAGAAATTCCAACTGTGGCCTTGGATGAATTAGGATCCCTAAGAGAAACAGCATTGCTCACAGCCAGTTCTACAGGGTTAACTTGTAACCTCTGTGGTTCCTGAATGACACTGCAATCTGAAGGAATTCTGGGTGACAAACAGGAAGAGGCACACTGTGCTTTGGACAAACTGGCCCTTATTTAGTCACACAGCTTCCTCAGGAAAAGGTTCAGTGACCCCAGATTCTGGCAACTTCCCACATACACAAAAGCATGGAAATGATTAACTTGCAATGTCTGATCTCTGTGTTTCACAGTAATCTTTTGCCAGTATTCATGCTAGACTTCATGTATTTCCTAGGCAAAACTCATATTGCCTTCACTGCTACCTCCTCAGAGCAGTGTTCTCAGAGCTAACGGAGGAGCTGTGTCCCGGGATATAGTCCCCAGGAGACCCCAAATCCAACCTAAACTCACAACTCTTCTGTTGTATGTGTTTCTTTAAGTGGACACTACTCTAGCTAATAGCTCCCATTTACCTCAGTGGCTTCACACCCCTCCCCCAGAGCCTACAGTCTGCACCCTGGGACACAGAGCCCCACATCTTTGCCTCTGGGCTACTGCGTGGGCATTTGCACTGAGTCTCTGTTCAGTCAACCCCAAGGGAGAGAGGCCTCCAGACTTGCAATTCCTGCAGCCCACAGTCACCAGCATGTCACCCTGAGGAAGGCAGGTTCATTCCAGGGGTGTGGTGTGCCTTAGAGCTGAGGGGTTCAGAAATTGATTTCCCATGTCTGGGTCCTGAGAATGGCCCTAACCCCACCCTGGTCAACTCTAGTCATGGTAACTTTGTATCCTGCCCCATGGGAGGTTCCAAGTGAATGCCAGATCCACAGAAGAAGCTCCAGGGACCTGGTCCTCTCTATCGCAGCACCCACTCTGAACTACTGAATTCTGGAGAGAGGAGACGGTTTCCCGTCACGGTGCCTATGACAACTTCCTTACATCCCTTTAATCACCTCTGTCATTTTCCAGAGTCCGTCTCCTGGGGACAGCTGCCTCAATTCCTCTTTCTCCCCAAATTCCCACCCCTCCCCTCCCCTTTCAATAGGCCTCAGGGGCCTCTTTAGCCCCTCCCCCAGCTCTACTCACAGGGCCTCACCCCATTTGTGTCCTCTCACCAAGCACCCACGCTACCTCAGAAGATTCCCTCAAGACCCTGCCTGCTCCCTGCATTCTGCAGTACACCTATCTCCTGCCCACACACAAGGTCTGTCATAAAGTCCCTGTGAGGACCGAACTGAAAAATCTGTTCAGGATCCAGATAAAATTCAGACTCTGACCAGGAGCCCGGGGCAGTTCTTGTGGGGCTGGAAGGAAAAGGATTGGGTCTCCGAGAGGAGCATCTGGTCTCAGCGTCCTGCAGGGGTGAAAGGGTTTTCTTCAAGGGTCCTAGTGAAGATGAAGTGAAATGGCACCTTATAAGTGCTTATGCATGCATGCCAAGTGTGTGCCAATTCTCCTGAGTCATGACTACCAGGCTCCTCTGTCCATGGCATTCTCCAGGCAAGAATACTGGAATGGGTTGCCATTTCCTCCTCCAGGGGATCTTGCCGATCCAGGGATCAAATCCCCATTTCCTGCATCTCCTGCACTGGCAGGTGAATACTTTACCACTGAGCCTCCTGGGTAGCCCCAACATTTGCTGAGAGTTAATCGAATATTGTGTTCTCACTACACACACACACACAGTCTAACATAAAGCAAAACTAAAGGGACACACGGAAAGTTTAGGAGATGTTGGGTATGTCTATTACTTTGATTGTGGTGATAATAGTATCATTGTTTGCATATGTCCAAACTCATCAAATTGTACACATTAAATATATACAATTTGCTGTATATCAATTCTATTTCAATAAAGATGTTTATAAAAGGACAGCAGAAAAATGTTCTCCCCAAAATTGATACTTACGTAAAATAAGCACATTTCTTGAAAAATACTGATGAGCAAATTCACTCAAAAAGTAATGAGGATGAATATCTTTATATCTATTAAGTAAGTTCATGCATGTGCATGCTAAGTCACTTCCATCATGTCTGACTCTTTAGGATCCTATGCACCATAGCCCGCAAGGCTCTTCTGTCTCTGGGATTCTCCAGGTAAGAATACTGGAGTGGGTGGCCAGGGCCTCCTCCAGGGGATCTTTCTGACCCAGGGATTGAACCTGAGTCTCTCATGCATTGACAGGCAGCTTCTTCACCTCTAGCACGAGCTGGGATGTCCCAAGGAAGTTAATTCCTTTGTCTCATATTATGAGGCCATTGTTACCTGATAACACACAGCCATGTCATACTCCTTTTCCAGTTTTGAAGCAGTCACCTCTTCCATCTTTGATTCTAACTTGCTTCTTGTCCTGCATACAGGTTTCTCAGGAGACAGGTCGAGTAGTCTGGTACTCCGCTCTGTTTCAGAATTTTCTACAGTTTGTTGTGATCCATGCAGTCAGAGGTCTTAGCGTAGTCAATGACGCAGAAGCCGATGTTTTTCTCGAATTCCCCTTGCTTTCTCCGTGATCTAACGAATGTTGGTAATTTGACCTTTGGTTCCTCTGCCTCCTTGAAACCTAAGCTCTATATCTGGAAGTTCTTGGTTCAAGTACTATTGAAGCCTAGCTTGAAGGAGTTTTCTAAGCAGGAGGCTTCAGAAATTGGGGACAATCTAAGTGGAGAAGCTTAGGAAATTGGATGGTGTGAAGGAAGCCTGATAAGAGAGACAAGAAAAGGAAGCTCTACTTTCGTTGTTGCTAGCAAGGTGGACAGGGGCTAGACCATGCCTTCAAGTCCTTGTGTAGGAGGGTAGCATTATCTAGAAAGACACAGAAAGTTCTGCAACTGTAAGAGAAGGAGGGAGAGGGTGGGAAGAGGGAGACAGACACCCTGAGTGGATGTAAGAGACCAGTTAGAAGGGGCGTTGAGAATTAAATGGAGCGAGGCTTTGGACCAGAGCAGATGTGGTGGACGTGGGTAAAAGTAGACACATTAGGCGTTTACGAAGATGGACAGAACTCAGCAAGAATTTGGATTTGAGGTGAGGGAGAGAGATTCGTAAACATGGTTAAGACCAAGTTTGTGTGTTCTGTCATAAGAGTACGAAACTGTCATGGGAAATCCTAGAAGTTGTCCAGGTCTGGGAAGAATTCCAAAATACGATTTTTATGTTTTTGAGCTCATGGTCTAGATGGATACAATAACCAATATTTAAATACTTAAATGTTCCTTTTCCTTTCAAAAAAAGTGTTGAGGTATAATTTGTGTACAATAAAAGCCAACACTTTAAAGCATTACAGTTTGTAGAGTTTTGACAAATGTATACAGTGGTGTAAAAGCTACCACAATAAAAATGTAGAAAATGGCCCATTGTTCAAAAATGCTCCCTTGGGGTATTTGCCATCAGACTCCTTCTTCCACTCCTATACCCTGGCAACCACAGATACATTTCTGTGTGAATAGTTGTGCCTTTTCCAGAAATCCATTGACATGAAATCATATAATATGTAGCCTTCTGTGTCTGGTTTCTCACAGTTTTTGCACAGTTGTGACACATCCTTGCTGTTGCATGCATTAGTAGTTTCTTTATTATTATTACCAATCTAGTATTCCTTTGTACAGGTATACTCTTTTGCTTTTCTTTCATCTGTATACCAGTTATTGAATAGTTGGGTTGTTTCTACGTGTGGCTACTAGGAATACATGTGTGGAATATTTGAGTACAGGCCACTGTGTGAGCACGTTTTCATTTCTCTTGGGTAAAATTGTCTAGGAGTAGAAATGCTTGGTCATATAAAGCTTCCCAGGTGGCGCTAGTGGTAAAGAACCCACCTGCCAATGCAGGAGACTCAGGTAGGATCCCTGGGTCTGAAAGATCCCCTGGAGTAGGAAATGGCAACCCGCTCCAGTATTCTCATCTGGAAAATTCCGTGGACAGGGGTCCTGGCAGGTACAGTCCATGGGGCCCCAAAGAGTTGGATACAACTGAGCAACTGAACACACACA
>NC_037357.1:90079018-90180403 GCF_002263795.3 Bos taurus
ATGTGGAAGACAATGACAAATAATAAAAATAAAATAAATAAGAAAACTAACAGATAAATTAGAAAAATTAAACATATAAACGAAACAATCACTGGAAGGTAAGACACTACACTAGCAAAATAGGGAAATTTTTAAAAGGTAGAAGAAACCTTTGCTGTAAGGGCAGGGCTTAGGTGTGGTGGAGCTCAGGCAGGGTGGGCTTAGGCAGGGGTGTGGCCTATGCTGAGTGTGGCCTGGAGGGGGCCCCAGAGTGCCTCCAGTTTCAGAGTACAGAGGAGTAAGCCCAGGCCTCAGCAGGTTCCTGGAGGTTGAATGGGGGGAGTGGGGGCAGAAACACCAGGTGCATTCCTCATAACCCAAAGGTCCTTCCCATCCCACAGATCCCTCGAGGTAAGAGTGCTCTCCAGGTGTGGGAACTTGTCCTCCCTAGCTGCACCTCAGGAGCACTGATCCACCTAGCCTGCACATGTCCTTCCCCTCGTTTCACTCTTCCCCACACCATATAGGGTTGTTTGGGTGTTCTTCTGGTCTGCCTGGGATTCAAGGCTCCTTGCCAGTATCCAGTAGGTGCAGAAAGTTTCACTTTCTTGATAGTGTCCTTTTAAGGATAAAAGTTTTAATTTTTAAATAAATATTTTAATAAATATTTAAAATTTAAATAAAAATAAATAATGTAAATATAATGTGCCTTCTGTAAATAAAATAATGTGCTTCTTGGGGAAAAAAAAAAGAATGAATATACGGATCAGACTCTTAGAGGAGTACAGATCCATGCAATGCCAAAAAAAAAAAAAAGTTTTCATTTTGATGATTCCAAATTGCCTGTTTTTGTTTCTTTTGGCTTGTGCTTTTGTAGCATATTAGGAAATCATTGCCTAATCCAACAGTAAATTTACATCTCTGTTTTCTCTGAGTGCTTTTATAGTTTTAGCTCTTATATTTAGGTTTTTGATCAATTTTTAGTTAGTTATATACAGTGTGAGGTATAAGTATAAACTGATTCTTTTGGTTGTGACAATCCAGTTATCCCAAGACCATTTGTTGAAACATTATTCTTTGCCATTGAATGGCCTCTGCACCCTCAATAATCAATTGACCACAGACATATGGTTTTGTTTCTTGCATCTCCATTCTATTCTGGTATCTGTCTATATACAATCCTTATGTCACTACATTGAAGGAGGAAACAGACAGAACCGGCTCCGTCTTGAAAGAGGACTCCATCTTGGGCTGGACTGTGGACTTTGAGCTATATGCTCAGTATCTATGGAAACGACATACCAACTGGAAAACCAGAGCCCCTGGGTGGAAGAGCCCCAGGGCTCATACCTAGACTCCCCATCCCTAAAAGAACCTAATTATCTGTGTAACTGAAGAGAATCATAAGTTCTATTATGCTTATTGGGGTATGACACAGGCCTATTGATAATTGTCCACTGTTAACTACCTAGGCTTAAGGCATATGAATCACGGCTTAACTTTGATTATATCTTTCTTTTCCTTTGTTCAGACTAATTTCAGGGAATTTGGGGAAGTGGGTTTGGGCACATACACTTTAGGGTATACAAGGTTTTTTGCAAAAACTGGTCTGGGTCCTCACAAGAGGAGACTCTGCTTGGGTGCGCTGGTGTAATAAACTGCACTCCACTATCTGTATTGTCCTTCTGAGTGAGTTTGTTTCCTGGAACGCGTGGCTATAAACCATATAATAATGTCTTGATTATTTGGCTTTGAAGTGGGTTTTGTAGTTGGGAAGTGTAAGTACTTGTTCTTTCTTCACACTGTTTTGGCTATCCCAGGACCCTTTCAATTCTTACAATTCTAGGATCAGTTTGTTGATTTCTGGGGGGAAAGAAGTTTGAATTTTGATGGGGTTCTATTAGGGGAGTACTGCCATCTTAACAATAGTAAGTCTTCCAACCATAAATGTGAGATGCCTTTCCACTTACCTAGACTGTCTTTAATTTCACCCAGCAGTGTTTTGTAGTTTTTATTGTACAAGTCTTGACTGTGTATAGAAATATATCTGCTCTTTGTATATGACCTTGTATTCTGTAAACTGTTGAGCCCTGTATTGGGTCTAATAGTTTTGTGGGGAGAGGGTGATTCTTAGGATTTTCTATACACAAGATTATGTCATCTGCAATTGAAGTTTTACATCTTTTCCAATGTAAATTCATTTATTTTTTCCCTTGCTTAATTACCTGTCCAGAAGCTCAGAACAATGTGGAAGAAGTGGTAAGAGATGATATCTTTGTATTGTTCCTGATTTTCAGGGGAAGTCAGTACTTCTGCCTTTTATCATTAAGTACGATGATAGCTGTGAGTTTTTCAGAGATGTTTATTATCAGGTTGAAACTGTTGCCTTTTTACTTCTAGTTTGAGTCTGTTTGTCTTGAAGGGCCTGAATTTTGTCCAATGCTATTCATGTAGGTACTGAGATGCTAATGTGGTTTTTGTCTTTTATTCTGTTTGATGTGGTGCATTAATGTATGGATGTGTGAGCTGGACTATAAAGAAAGCTGAGTGTCGAAGAATTGATGCTTTTGAACTGTGGTGTTGGAGAAGACTCTTGAGAGTCCCTGGGACTGCAAGGAGATCCCACCAGTCCATCCTAAAGGAGGTCATTCCTGGGTGTTCATTGGAGGGACTGATGCTGAAGCTGAAACTCCAATACTTTGGCCACCTGATGCAGAGAGTTGACTCATTGCAAAAGACCCTGATGCTGGGAAAGATTGAGGGCAGGAGGAGAGGGGGACAACAGAGGATGAGATGGTTGGATGGCATCATCGACACAACGGCCTTGGGTTTGAGTGGACTCCGGGACTAGGTGATGGATAGGGAGGCCTGGAGTGCTGCGGTTCATGGGGTCGCAAAGAGATGGACACGACTGAGCGACTGAACTGATGATGATGATGACTGATTAACTTATTTCAGTCTTAATATTAAATCAAAGTTGCATTCCTGGGATAAATCCTACTTCCTCATGGTATATAATTTGGTTTACTAGTATTTTACTCGGAGAAGGCAATGGCACCCCACTCCAGTACTCTTGCCTGGAAAATCCCATGGATGGAGGAGCCTGGTAGGCTGCAGTCCATGAGGCCACTAGGAGTCCGACATGACTGAGCGAATTCACTTTCACTTTTCACTTTCATGCATTGGAGAAGGAAATGGCAACCCACTCTAGTTTTCTTGCCTGGAGAATCCCAGGGACAGAGGAGCCTAGTGGGCTGCTGTCTATGGGGTCGCACAGTGTCGGACACGACTGAAGAGACTTAGCAGCAGCAGCAGCAGCAGCAGCAGCAGTATTTTACTAAGAATCTTTGTGTCTGTATTCATAAAAATATTGGTCTGTGGTTTTTTCTTGTGTTGTCTTTTTTGGTTTGGTTTGGTATCAGGGTAACAATGGCCTCATAAAATGAAGCAGAAGAATTATCTTCTTTGGGGCTTCCCAGGTTGCACTAGCGGTAAAGAACCTGCCTGCCAATGCAAGAGAGGTAAGAGACGCAGGCTCAATCCCTGGGACAGGTAGATCTCCTGAAGGAGGGCCTGGCAACCCACTCCACTATTCTTGCCTGAAGAATCCCATGGACCGAGGAGCCTGGAGGCCTATAGTCCATAGAAACGCAAAGAGTCAGACATGACGGAAGCAATGCGTGCACATTAACTTCCTTAATAAAGTTATTCATCCTTATTTATTTTTGAGTGACCTTGGTTAGTCAGTATTTTTCAAGAAATGTTCTCATTTTATCCAAGTATCAATTTTTTGGATAACATTTTTCTGCTCTCCTTTCTTAAATAGTTTATTGAAGCATAATTGATATACAACAAATGGTATATATTTACTGTGTACAATTTGATGAGTTTGGGCATATGCACACAATGATAATATCATCACCAGAATCAAGGTAATAGACATATCCAACACATCCTAAAATTTCTTTTTGTCCCTTTCTTTGTTTCTTTTCTTGTTAAAGTGTGTGTATGTGTGTGTGTGTGTGTGTGTGTGTGTGTGTTTGTGTAGTGAGAACCCACTTTTAGATTTACATTCAACAAATTTTGGGTCTTCCCAGATGGCTCAGTGGTAAAGAACCACCTGCCAATTCAGGAGACATAAGAGACTCAGGTTCGATTCCTGGATCAGGAGATCCCCTGGAAGAGGAAATGGCAACCCATTCCAGTATTTTTGCCTGGAAAATCCCATGGAGAGAGGAGCCTGGTGGGCTATAGTCCACAGGGTCACAAAGAGTCCAATACGACCAACCATGCAAAAAATTTTGAATAACCTTTTTTTTAAAATCTTCCTTCATTGTGCATTTAATATCTGAGAGCTCTGTACTGCTGTCTCCTATGGTATTACTGAAGTTGGTAATTAGTGTCACTCTTCCTTCTTTGTCTCTCTCTTTTTTAATCAATCAGGCTATAGGTTTATTATCATATTAATCTATTCACAGTATCAGCCACTGGTTTCAACTGAATTTTTTGGTACTACTGATTTTCTGGTTTCTATTTAATTGATTTCTGCCAAGATGTTTGTTATTCTTTTTTTTTTTTTTTTTGCTGGATTTGGGTTAAATTTTGTTGTATTCTAGTTTCTTAAAGAAGATTATTGATCTTTGAATGATAATTGGCCTTTTCCCTCTTTTAATACAAACATTTAATACTATAAATATCCCTCTGTGAAACTTTGGCATCATCTCATAATTTTGATATATTGTATTTTCTATTTCTCCTTTGATCCTTGCATTAATTTGAAGTTTTGTTCAATTTACAAGCAGTTTGTGATTTTCTAGGTCACTTTCCATGGTTAATCTTTATTTTAATTATTTTTTGGTCAGGAAATATATTTTGTGTGATTTCAGTCCTTTTGAACTTAGTAAGGTTTTTAACTGGCGTATTTGGTTGAACTTCCATATTCACTTCAGAAGAATATGTATTTAGTTTCTGTTGCTCAATAAATGGGTTTCCCAGGTGGCGCAGTGGTAAAGAATCTGCCTGCCAACGCAAGAGAGGCAAGAGACATGGGATCAATCTCTGGGTCTGGGAAGTCCCCTGGAGTAAGAAATGGCAACTTGCTCCAGTATTCTTCCCTGAAAAATTCCATGGACACTACCGTCCATGGGGTCCCAAACAGTTGGACACAACTGGGACTGGGCACGTTCTATAAATATCAATTAGGTCAAGTCGGTTAATAGTATTGTTCAAGTCTTCTATATATTTTTTAATTGTGTTGCTCACTTACTGTATTAATGGCTGAATGTGAAAAGTGAAAGTCTTCAACTACAACTGTGGATTGTCTGTTTCTCCTTTCCATTCTATCAGATTTTGGCTCCTGTATTCTGAAATTGCATACACATTCCTGACTATTATGTCTCCTCAGTGAATTGAATTCTCTATCATTATGTACTGCCCTTTATCTTCCGCAAAAAATCTTCATTCTGAAGTATACTTTTATGATGTTAATTCAGCCTCTCCAGCTTTCGTTTGATTTGGGATTTGGAGGTATAAGTATTTCCACACATTTAATTTTAAATTATTAGCTATAATAATTTTTTATTAGGTATAATAATTTTTAAATTATTAGCTGTAATAATTAATTATAAATTATTTAAGGTGAGATTATTTTTTTTTACCATACATAATGTAAGGTCTTTATTTATCTGGCTTCATTGATCTTTGCTGCTGCACTCAGGCTTCTCTCTAGTTGCAGTGTGTGGGCTTCTCTTGCTGCGGCACAAGGGCGTACTTGCCAGACCAAGGATCAAATCTGTGTCCCTGCATTGAAAAGCAGATCCTGAACCACTGGACAACCAGGGGAGTCCCCCAAAGTAGGTCTTATAATTGACGTGTGTGCGCAACTTTCAATTAGTGGGTAAATCGTTCAGTTTTAAATCTACTATCTGAATGTGCTTTTCTTTATATCATGTATATTTTTTAGTGACAAGTTTCCCATTTCTTTTCTTCATTTAGATTGGTTATTTCTTTATTAGTCCATTTTATTGCTACTATTGGCTTTCTAGATATACATCTTATTAAAAATCTTTCTAGGGAATTCCCTGGTGGTCCAATGATTAGGATTCGGTGCTTTCATTGCCATGGCCCCAGGTCCTGTCCTAGCCAGGGAACTAAGATCCCATGAGCTGCATGTATAGCCAAAAAATTCTTTCTAGGGTGGCTCTAGAGTTTACAATATGCATTTTATACTTCTTACAATATGCCTTCAATTGATGTTATACCCATTTCTTACATAAGAGCCTTCAGTTCACTGCAGTTCAGTCACTCAGTTGTGTCGAACTCTTTGATACACCACGAATCGCAGCACACCAGGTCTCCCTGTCCATCATCAACTCCCAGAGTTCACGCAAACTCCTGTGCATTGAGTCGGTGATGCCATCCAGCCATCTCATCCTCAGTCCCCTTCTCCTCCTGTCCCCAATCCCTCCCAGCTCAGGGTCTTTTCCAATGAGTCAACTCTTCGCATGAGGTGGCTAAAGTATTGGAGTTTCAGCCTCAGCATCAGTCCTTCCAATGAACACCCAGGACTGGTCTCCTTTAGGATGGACTGGTGGGATCTCCTTGCAGTCCAAGGAACTTTCAAGAGTCTTCTCCAACACCACAGTTCAAAAGCATCAATTCTTCGGTGCTCAGCTTTCTTCACAGTCCAACTCTCACATCCATATATGACCACAGGAAAAACCATAGCCTTGACTAGACGGACCTTTGTTGGCAAAGGAATATCTCTGCTTTTGAATATGTTATCTAGGTTGGTCATAACTTTCCTTCCAAGGAGTAAGCGTCTTTTAATTCCATGGCTGCAATCAAAATCTGCAGTGATTTTGGAGCCCAAAAAAATAAAGTCTGACACTGTTTCCACTGTTTCCCCATCTATTTCCCATGAAGTGATGGGACCAGATGCCATGATCTCCGTTTTCTGAATGTTGAGCTTTAAGCCAACTTTTTCTCTCCTCTCTTTCACTTTCATCAAGAGGCTTTTTAGTTCCTCTTCACTTTCTGCCATAAGGGTGGTGTCATCTGCATATCTGAGGTTATTGATATTTCTCCTGGCAATCTTGGTTCCAGCTTGTGCTTCTTCCAGCCCAGCCTTTCTCATGATGTACTCTGCATATAAGGTAAATAAGCAGGGTGACAATATACAGCCTTGATGTACTCCTTTTCCTATTTGGAACCAGTCTGTTGTTCCATGTCCAGTTCTAACTGTTGCTTCCTGACCTGCATACAAATTTCTCAAGAGGCAGGTCAGGTGGTCTGGTATTCCCATCTCTTTCAGAATTTTCCACAGTTTATTGTGATCCACACAGTCAAAGGCTTTGGCATAGTCAATAAAGCAGAAATAGATGTTTTTTCTGGAACTCTCTCGCTTTTTCCATGATCCAGCGGATGTTGGCAATTTGATCTCTGGTTCCTCTGCCCCGAAACAAACCTTGGCCAGCAACTCACGTCTTGACTAAAGCAAGGTGATAAATAACGGACAATTAAATTTATCCCCATAACATAAAAATGAAAAAAAAATCTTTTCCTCAACATTAATCAACTCTGTTTACATTGCTTTATATATTATTTAGATATAACTTTATCAAGAAGTAAGTATTTTCCATTCTTATTACACTAAGTTTTTGCTATCTTTGAATAAACGAATATAAATTATTTCATCAAAAACACTTTAAATAAACTGCATACACTTTGTTGGATGATCATACGAATCGTTTTCCCCTCCATTTTTTTCTTATTAAGTGGTGATTATTGCATTTTCGCGCCCAACGTTATGGAGGATGGTAGACCACCCTTGCGAGCGCTTGGCGTAGGGTTAAGCAAGAGTTGGGGGGTCATGAAACATAATTCTTATAGGTATATATCTACACATGAGGTTTCAGTGGGCCATTATACATACATATTATATATTCTTTGGACAACACATAAAAAAATTTCAATAAAGCCTTTGGTCTTCATCTTTGAAATAAAATGTTGTTTACAAAAATGGTGCGCAAACCACAAAATCTCATACTAGTGATCCCACTGATGAGAAATCAATTGACAGAAGAAACCAGGACCCCGTCTTTACAAACCCAACACTTACATATACTCCAACCGACCGACCACACTCCGGAATGCCAAACCGAACCAATTTAGATTATAGAAAGAAAAGGTTAGTAAGGGAGCACAAGAAGAAAACACAACTGTAGTCAAAATAATGCAAATGGCAAAAAATGACAAGCAAAGCATACTCTTGTGCGGAGCGACATTTCATAGAACCATTGCCTTCCAGGGGGTTTTTGGGGAGGGAAGAGAAACAAGACCACAAACTTCTTTTCTTCTCCCATGCACGTCCTCCATTGAACCTTGATAGGTCACAAAGATCTTAGAAGCCCTCAGTTTGTCTGAGTGGATGTGTGTGCATAATAGTTTGTGAAAATCACTCTTAGTGCGGTCCAACATCTTTGTGACCACCACCACCCGAACCTGCTACGCCCACCCCAGCTTCTCTTCATCGCATTCCCCAGGCAAGAATTACTGGCAGTGGATTGCCATTCCTTCTCCAGAGAGGGATCTTTCCCCAGGCCAGGGATCCGAAACCTGTCTTCTGCAGATTCTCCTTTACGTTTGAGCTGCAGGGAAGATCCTCCAAGTGTCTGATTCCTCGCCTCTATATCTTTTTAATTAATATAATAACAAAAGCGCTTACATCTCTGAGCCCCCATCGCATGCATCCTCATGCACCAACCAAAAAATTATTTCTTGCAAACAAAGACCCACCTATTCGAGCTACTTTCACTCTGCTTAGCGTTAATACGGTTATAAATAGCGACTTGTTGTGCCCTTACAAGAGGATTATGAAAATTCCAGGTCCACGAAGGATTGAATTAATGGGAGCGTTTCAAATCCTACCACCCCGCACGCACTTAAATAAGTGTATCCCAATTACCAAATAAGCATGTTTGACATAGCCCCTAGGTCATGGAGCTGTCTGAGCAAGATTAGATGCCTAGCTAGAAGAAAAAGGGAAAGGAATGAGCGGGAACTTTCGTGAGACAATACCCTTCAGTCTTATCTGCTCTGTCTCCTCCGCTGTATGACTCATGACCAATGACAATAACTGGGCCATTTCCCTTGGTGCTCAGAGCGGTAAAGAATCTGCACTCGCAGTGCTGGAGCCTGGGCTTTGATCCCTGTGTTGAGGAAGATTCCCCCGTGGGAGGCAGCCCACCGCGCAACCCATCCAGTTTCTTGCCCTCACAGATCCCATGGGATAGAAGTCGCCCTGACCGGACTACAGTCCCTGGGTCACAAAGAGCTCCAGACACGGACCCTCTTGAGCGACTAAGGCAGCAGCGCAGTGACATTACTAGGAGATTATCAGTACTCCGGCTCTGACCCACCTACCCTCCCGCAGCTGAGGTGAAGAAAAGGTACTCCTACTTCCCTTGGCATCTGTCTTTCCCCCCATTTCTCTCACACAGTCGGAACTTCCACGTCAATAGTTTACAGTAAATATTTCTCTATGAACGCACCCATATCACGAAAATAATTGTGAAGTCTCCGGCCATTACACTGCAACTCGGCCATTTGGCTTTCTTCCTACCTCCCACACCTTTTTCACTTTCAAACATTCTATCTTTACCAATCTCCCTCTTCACATAGTGGATATAGATTTTTTTGGAATTTTCAAGTAGGTTCCGGCTATAGAGGATTAACTAATTTAAAAATGAACTGAAGACTATACAAGAGACGCAGTGTTTTGTTCTAAATAGGATTATTATTTGATTTTTTTTCAATTTAGGCAGATTTCAATAGCTGGTTATCAGAACATGGCATCCATTTCCTTAAAGTTGTTTGGTTTTGTGTAAATTGAGTGATCTTTGCCAAGTGCTACCCTGAGTCATTTAGGGCACTTGTTAGTGAATTAATCCGGGTGGGCGCGCCTTTGCCTGGTGTGTTGATTGACAAAAATTAATGCTCCAGTATTTTCTGGTTCACGCAACATCACACTAATACTCAACAACTTAGACTCTGTTCCTAGTTACGTGATGTTGTGTATGCTCAGTCCCTATAGTCACAGCCTGCAGGAGTCTACAGGGTCCCTCAGTGAAGCGAGGGGGCTATCATGGTGCTTCCCGCGCGCTCCTCTGCCCAGCTAAGCTTCGAGCCCCACACGTCTCTCTGCTCGCCCCATCGGCCGCACGTGTGGCCCCGCACGCAGCCCCCGCCCCGGTCTGGGCGCGAGGGGTCCGAGCAGGGCTGGGTAGGTACGTCGAGGCTGGGAGGCTGAGGGGGAGGACCCATGGACTATGTATCAACTGAAACCAGAAAGGATGGATGAGCTGGGCAGGCTGTTGGTGTGCCGAGCCGGGGGGGTTAAATCACAGCTTTGCGATGAGCGAGCCGCAGGTGACGAAATGGCCTCATAGCAGCCCTTTCCACTCAGCGCCCTGGCTTATTCTCCCTTGCTGCAAGAGCACTCAGGAGGTTCTCTGAAAGTGCCTTCGTCAGCCTGCAGTTTAGCCCTTGCCTTGTGACGTGAGCCTAGAGTGGGGGGAGGTGGCAAGGGGCAAGGGCGCGGGGAGAGAGAGAGAGGGAGGCCGAGGAGCGAGGGGGAGTCGCACGCGCGCGCGCTGCGCGCTGCAGTGATCTGGAAAAAAAGAACACAAGGCTTTATGATAATAATAGCTAACAAATATGAACCTCATATAACAGACTCCTACAAATGGAGGAAAGATGCTATTTTCTTGTCAGTCACATAAAAATATTCCTTCTAATGAGAGTACACACAGATATATGGGTTACTCCTACTAGCATCTGTCCTACCCAGCGAACCCGTTGCCTCTGCACGTGCTGTGAAATATTACAATGACCAGTGTATGTGAGGTCCGGATGATTGGCGCCAATACTCACCACAAAACCACCAAAAAAAAAAAAACTGGTGGACAGACGAGACAACAATAAACAGAAAGAAGTGCCAAAGAGAGAAAACACAAGGAGAATTAAGGACACTAAGGGAAAGAATAAGCAAAACGAGTGAGACAGAGTGGACCACAGAACCAGGAGGAAAAGCTAGAAGATAAGAGTTCATTTCTAAGAAGATGAAAGAGGTTAATTATATACAGCTTTGTGCATTTGCCCAAGGCTAGTGGATGAGAGTCACAACCTCCCTTGCCAATACCACCTTGCTTTCTTTTGAGGTGGTTGGTGTCTGGGAGTGGGCTAGAAGATTCTGAGGTGGAGAGAGAGGAAAATACTATGCGGGGTAACGTGCACCGCCCTGATAGACGATGTCATGGTGCGCAGCTTTTGTTAGAGGGTTACCAGGTGGGATCAGCGGGGAGTGTGGAGTTCGGGTGACTCAAGAAGAAATGTGCAAAGTGAGGAACTGTAACCGGGAGACCAACCAGCGACACTGCCGCACGAGTGGGTAAATATCAGCTCCTAACTCCCATTTCTTTGTACCTAGGTAGGTGCTTCTCATAATTACTCTTGTCGTGTGAGAATGGTGCTGGGCCGCTGGTCTGAGCTGGTGGAGGGGGGGAGAGGTGGATGGAGGCGAATGCTGAAGGGACGGGCAGGTCAGATGCGAAGAGGCCTAGAGGGGCGGAGGGGGGGGCACTGAGGTGTGTGGGAGGAGCGTTAGGAGTCGCTGCGCCGGCCTTGGTTACCACTTTGACAGACACAGATAATGCTTCTTCGCCGCTGCTGAGAGTGGGTTGCTTCTGGAAGCTTAGGGAAGCTCAAAGGTAAGGTGGAGGTGGTTGGGTTGGGGTTGTTTCAGTTTGTTGGGGGGGAAGTATCGCTACAGAAATCGTGTCCAACCTATTTACCTACCCCATGGCATGACAGCAATGCCAGGAACTCCTCCTCTGTCCTATCATCTATCCTCTCTCCCAAGGACAAAAATCCGCCACAAGAAGGGGGGGGGGGGTCGGGGTGCGCGGGGGGGCATCAGTGTTTTCCCGCAAGCCGCGGCGGGGCCCCTCCTCCCTCCGCCTTGAGAAGAAGGCGGCCTCGGGGCGGGGGGTGTCTTTTCTCTCCTCTCGCTCGTCGGCTCCGCTGCTGGTGCTCTCTCGTCCCCCTGAAAAAAATAAAGAAAGGGAAAAAAGGCTGCAGGAACAACTGAGCAACACAACCTGAGAAGGGTTTTTTTTGATCAAATTAATGTCTCATTCGGTTTGGTGATTTGTCTTTCTTATCATCTCACCTTCCCTTCCGGCCCCGGGGGTCGCGGCCACGGGTCGTCGGCGCGCGCCTGGCTGGAGACAATGCTTTTGCGGATCAGGGGTCCTTCTTCAGAATGAGCGGTGCAGCCTATTTCGCAATCTGGTGGCAAGTATTTCAGCTTTCAGCATCAGTCCTTTCCAGTGATATTCAGAGTTTCAAATTTCCTTTAGGATTGGCGGGTTTGTTCCTCCTTGCTGTCCAAGGGGAGTTTCGTCGAGAGGGCGTTCATCCCGACTAGGAGCACCGAGACAATTAGAAGAGCTCGAGTTTTGCTTTGACTACAGCCTTCACTTAATGACCCAACTCAACACATCTGTAACATCATAGAACGGTGGAAAGGAGGAGCCATAGTTTTGACTCTAAACAGAACCATATTGTCAGCAAAGAGATGAACAGGCTCTTGACACATTCTATTAAATATGGTGGTCATATAATGGTTTTGGTCATCTGTCGCTTCCCTGGGGCTCAGTCAGTAAATGAGAATCCTTGTCTGTTTGTTCAGCATCACTTTAGGAGATTAGTGGTTTCAATCTCCGTGTGGTCAGGAAGGATCCGGCCTGGTGGTGGGTGGCAACCCAATTCCAATGATGTCTCATGCGGGTGGAAAGGAGTCCGCCTGGAGCAGAGGGGAGCCTGGGTGGGGCCTCTGTCCATGGGGTGCGATAGAAGAGGCCAGGGACACTACGTGGAAGGTGCGCTGGAGCATTCGGTGTAGGCTGAGAGGTGTTGGTCATGGGGAGGGTGTGGGTTCTTTTCTTCTAAAGGTAGCATATGTTTTGTTTTTTAATTTCATTTGGCTGCAATCATCTATTTTGCTAGTGATATTTTGAGCCCAAGAAAATGAAATGTGTCACTTGCTTTCCACTTCGTTTCGTTTTTTCAGTCACTCAGCCTGTGTTCCCGGCATTCTTTTGTGACTCCCTTGATACCATACACCCCGCCATCCAGGTCCCTGTCCATCACCTGATACTCCCGTGAGTTTTCCTCCCGCCAGATTTCTTGGTCCATTTGAGTCAGTTGATTGCCATCCATATCTATCTCAATCCTCTGTCGTCCGCCTTTCTTCCTTATCCTTCCTTCATAATTCTTTGCCTAGCATTTTTATGGGTTCTTTTCAAATGAGGCAGTTCTTCTTCCACCAAAGGTGGGCCAAAGTATCTGGAGTTATCAAGCTTCAACACTCAGACCTTTCCAATGAAACACCCAGGACTGATCTCCTTTTTAGGATGGACTGCTTCCAACTATACCCCCTCTTCTATTTGCCATGAAGTGATAGGACCCAGTAATATTGTCCACTGCCCCACATCTTCAGTCGTCTTTAATAGTTGACCGTTTAAGCCAGGTTTTCTCTCCACTCCTCCTTTTTCAACCCGTATCCAATGGTCTTTAGTTCGCTCCTCTCCTACCTTTTCTTGCTTTTAGAGTGGTATCAATCTTGTGTATCTGTAGCTTGTCGAGCATTCTCTCACAGCCCAATCCCTCCTTATTCGCACGCTTTCTCGCGACGTCCACTCCCAGCTCAGGTTCTTGCAATGATCGTACCTCTGCCACCATCTCCAGTTTAAACAAGCAACGCCCATGACCAATAACACCCGCCCGCCTCTGCCCCGTTCCTCATTCCCCCAATTATGAAGCACGTCATTTCGTATTCCAACTCTAGGCTTTAACCGGGTGCCTTCTTCGGCCCCCCATACAAGGTTTCCTGACGCCGCAGCACCAGGGTCCGAGTAGCCTCTGGCACTGCCCTTTTGTTTCAGAATTTTCTCTATTTGTTGTGTTCCACTGCAGTCAGTAGGTTTCTTTTTAGTTAAGTAGTTGACATGACCAGAAGTAGAAATTGTTTTACGAAAAAAGTAGATGCAATTTAGATTATTACGAAGTAAACATGGGGCGAGACCGGTCAGGGCAGAGAGAGGTTGGGGACTTGGAAGGGTCCGTCCGAGCGCAAAGGGAATTGTACCAACCATCCCGCGTTCAGAACTCCACAGTTTCCCTGCGCTCCATCCACCAAAGTACAAAAACTTGTTATGGTGAGTTGAATTCTTGGGAAGTTGTCCAGGGTTGCTGGAAAGCAATTCCCAAATTACGACACCTTTTACTCGTTGTTTGAGCTCACTGGTCCTACCATGGATACCATACCCAGTATTTAATTACTTCTAACAATTTCCCTTTTCCCTTTACAACAAAAGCTGCCTTCCGTGGCTAATCATTTCCCTATCTCCCACACATACAACAACGCCCCAACCACCTCTTCAACGTATTACCCGTTATGAATGAGATTTTGTGTTGGGACAGAATGTAGATGGTGCCGGGTGTGGGTAGGGAAGATGCTACCGGGGGAGCACATAAGAGAACGTATGACAACATCGTCAGTTGTTCAATTAAAGGTGCTACCCATTGGGGGGTAATTTGTTCCGTACTGAACTTCCTTCCTCACATCACTAGTACACACTTGAGACAACCACAGAATAACACAATTTTTCTGTGCCACAAAACAAGTATGGACCGTTTCCAAGAAATACTCATTTGACAATGAATCAAATAATAATATGCTCAGCCCTCTCGCTGGGTATAGGATTATCTCTCAATTTGCACAGTTTGAGATGCAACCGTCCTTGTGCTTACGGTGGCAGGTGAGGTGTACCTTTGGTGTGTGGTGTTGGTTGTAGGCGCGTATCGGGGTGGGTAGGGTGATGTGGGCGCGCGCTGGGTTGGGGTAAGAGGTGAGTGGGGCTGCTTGTTTTGTGTTGTGCGCGCGCGCGCTTTGCATCTGTGATAGAGGGGGCCGAGTGTGGTGTGGAATGAACGTGGGGTTGTTTGCCTACGATGGGTGGTGGGCTCTTAGGGAGATAGGCAGGCGTGGGGGGTGGGAAAGTAGGTGGGTGTGAGGTGGCAGCCCGAGCTGGGCTGCTGGCACCCCATCGTTTTCCACTTCCTCTCGCCTCTGCGCCGCGAAAACCTCCGCCCCCAAGCAGCGCTACAGACATCTCGTCTGGGTTCCTCATACTATAGGCGCTTACCAGGTGGGCGCCTAGTTGGTCCAAAGAACACATCTGGCCAATGCAGGAGAACTCAATGTTTTCAACTCCCTCTGCTCCTGGAAGATCCCCTGGGAGCTACGGAAATAGCAACCCGCTTCTCAAGATTCTTGGCCTTAGTAAACTCTCCGTGAAAGAGGGCGCTTCCCTCCGCCGCAGGTTCAGTCCATGGGGCCCCCAGAGAGTTTAACCACGACTGAGCGACTCGAACACACACACCCATACTATGGTATATTTTGTGTATCTTAAGAATCTTAAACTGGTTGTCCTCCTTAGACCACATAAATGGATGTTTTTAACTGGTTTCTCTAATTGTTCTGCCCCTTTTTTGGGTTGGATTGTTTAATTCTATTTTTACATCTTACAATGTTGCCATCACCAGACTACATCTGCCAATGTATATTTCTGTCTCATTGTCCATTTTGGTTCTTATGCGTCCTTCATTTTATCTGCTTCCTTCTTTTCCCTTCCAACCCTGGCACTACGGTGTTACTAAATGTAGTCATTTTTAAACTCCCTTTTCTGGATGTTTCCACGTGACTTTTAATTGTTTCGCTAGCTGGTAGTGGCCAGCCGGGTAAACACTCTTACTTTTAATCAACAATCCAGCTGAGAAAATAATTACAACAAAATTCTAATGAGATCAGAAAATTATTCCTATAATCGCATCCTAATTCAGAAGTTTACACTCTTTATCCTCATAAATTGTTCACATATAAATAATATCATATACAAGGAGTTAAGACCCCAATTAATAAGACTCTGCTTCTAGATGTTCTTACAGGTTATATATAGAACGTTATGTGATGAAAAAGGCTGATTGCGGAGGGATATCAAGGTATGCTGAATAACTGTCTGGTTATATTCCCCGTCTTGTGTGCATGATTCTGATACTGTGCATGTGTTTGTATGGATTTGACACCAAATCAAGATTTGTTTCCTTACCGGTAATTACAACTTTTGGCTCAAACAGACCTGTCCTTTGTGGCCTGGCTATGCAAAGTATCTTACATTCCATAGGTTCTTGGCCCAGTGCACGATAATTGGGCGTTGCTCGTGGTGGGCGTCAGAGAGCAGTAAAGAATGTGCGGCTGCGAATGATAAGGGAGAGGTGGCGGGTTCAGAGGTCCGGCGTGTGGTGCAGGGGGAAGGGATGCGCCGCTGGGGAGAAGGAGGGGGGATGGCTAGGAGCGTTCTCCGCGGGGGTATGTCTGCCTGGAGAGAATCGCCTGGAGCAGAGGGGAGCCTGGCAGGCTACAGGGGTGCGATGGGGGGTTGCGCAGAGTCAGACATGACGTGGGAGCGCGTGACGGTTGGCGGCCACAGACGAGAGTGGAGATGTGAATGGGTGATGTTGGTGGTGTAGACAGTTGGCTGGTTTGTTAAAGGAGACAGAGGGGGAGGGGGGGAGAGAGAAGGGGGGAGGGAAGAGTAGTTGTGGCATGGAGAAAGAAAGGTTTGTGTGTGTTGCATGGAGTAATTAGGACGGCGTGTTGTAGCCGGGGTGTGCTGCTTTTGGCTTTGTTGGCGGAAACATGGGAGTTGGCAGGGAGTGTGGTGGAGAGCATCTGGGATTGTCACGGTTGATTAGTGGGGCAGTGGAAGGAGGAGCGTTGTGTCGGTGTTTAGTGGTGGTTCGCTTGTGGGGCCGGAGTTCGTAGCGCGGGGGGGGGGGAAACACATTCCTTAAATTTATTTTTATTAAATTTTGAGTGCATGACCTTTACTTTGTTTTCATTTTTATTTTTCTTTTCCTTTCTCTTCACCTTTCTCTCTTTTTTTTTTATTTTTTTATTTTTTTTATTTTTTTTTTAATTTATTTTTTTTTCTCTTAAATTTTATTTGTTTTTAAAAGCTTTACATAATTTGGTATAGTTTTTGCCAAATATTCAAATATGAATCCGCCACCAGGTATACATGTGTTTTCCCCATTCCCGCCGAACCTCCCTCCCTCCTCCCTCCCCATACCATCCCTCTGGGCCGTTCAAGTGCAACCAGCCCCAAGCATGCCAGCATCATGCATCGAATCTGGACTGGCAACTCGTTTTCCCTTCTCCCTACATCGATCATCTCTTACCATCGTTTCATTGCCATTTCTCCCAAATCTTCTCCACCTCTCCCTTCTCCCACAGAGTCTCCATAAGACTGTTCTATACATCAGTGTCTGCTTTTGCTCGCTTCGTTCCACCCCGGGCTTAGCCTGTGGGTGTACCGGAATTTGTGCTGAGGGCGAGATATAGGGTATGCCGGTTAGTGATAAGGGGGGGGGCTGTATTTAATGGTTTTTCGCGGGGTTGCTGGCTTACTTTCTCACTCCTGTATTATATAGGCTTTCAGTTTCATTCCACTCTCATTTAGAACTTGAATTCAAATGTATTCTTTTTTAATGGCTGAGTAAAACTCTATCTGTGTATAATGTTACCTGAAGTCTTTCTTATTCCATTCATCTGTCTTTGATATGGTTACCATCTTAGGTTGCTTCTCATGTCTTGGGTTTAATAAACAGTGCCTGCGATGAACATTTGGGGTACACGTGTCTCTTTCCCTCGGTCTCAGTGGATGCCCAGCTCAGTTTAAACCTCTTTTTATTTGTGGTATGTGTGACATGTAAAGCTTGTGTATGCACCTTGTGGAAATCATCACCATAGCCTTCCAATAATCACCTAACTCTAACTGTAATTTTTCTATCTTAGTTTGGTGGAATTACTCTTTAAATATCAGTAACGCCAACACTTCCCCCACGTTACCAACTTCCAAACACGCAACCTTAGGAACTTAGTCTCTTTCACCCACCGGAACAGGTCTGGGGGGTGGTAAGTAAAAAGATTTATATGTACATTGATAAAAATAGAGCGAGGAAACCAGGTTGAGCCCCACCCGACCCAACTTAAGTGGGAAGAATTGTCAGGGTGTAGATGTAGGTCGGCGCGTGGAGTGAAGGGGCCACTAGAGTTTCCCCCTAGAAATTTGCTGTCATCTTCGTACATCACATCCTGCGCATGTGGGAACTATTTTCCTTAGCAGCAAACTTCACAGCAGGGAAAGACGGGGGACGCGCGGTTGGATCAAGACGTGTGTCCGTGTGGCTGAAAGACACGAGCAGGGTGCGTGGGTGGAGGTCAGCGTACATTGCGGAGTGTGCTGGAAGGCGAGGCTGGTGTTCGTAAGACGCGCGGCGGGCCCCAGAGAGGGGAGGCATGCGACGAAGAGGAGATGAGGAGCTGGGACACTGTTGGTGCCGCCGGGTCCATGACAGGCACATGGTGGCCCCCCCGAGGGTGAGCCGCGCCCACCGGAACTGCGCATTGTACAATTCTGATCCAGGGGTTGCTAGCAACATACCCATCTTAGTGCCCAAAGGTTGTTTCACCAGTTCGGACCTGGCCCGTCAGTGGCAGGGGGTGAAATGGTGCCGTTTACTGGCATCTGGGTCCCAGATTTGGAGAGGTGGGGAGGTCGTTGGGCAGGAGGCGTGGAAGCAGCCGAGTTGTGTCCGAGTTGCCTGGTAGAAGAGCTTTTTATGGTCTACAATCTTTTTTTTTTACGGTTTATTGATCCAGTACGGTATTTTCAGGGGATGTGAAAATATCCCCTGTAGGTGGTCCAGTGCCGTTGGTGTGTGGTGACAGTCAGCAGAAGTGTAGTGTGTGTGCAAACGCAGTGGGAGGGGGATCTGGAACCAGGTCGGGTGGCTCTGCAGGCCGTGGAGGTGTCGCAGTGTCTGACCTGGAGATAGGAGGCGTCTGTGAAGCCAGAGAGGGATGAGGGGTGGGTGAAGCCTTGGAGGGGTTTAGGCTAGCGTCTGTGGGCGTAGGAATGAGACGTTTGGGGTTTGGGGTGAGGGAGTGCGGGGTACGCGGCCAATGGTCCTGCCACTCGTCGGTGGCGCGGGTTGTGTGTGGGGTGGGTGGGTTGCATGTGAACAAACACTGTGTTAAGGTCTGTTATGCGTTCACTCATACCATGTTGCTTACTGTGTAATTTGGATTTTCTCCATTGGCATGCTTATTGAAGTTGCTTCCAAATTGCATGTGGTTCTGTATTCGAATTTCAATCTAGCTGATGTTCAATGTGTCTTTGCCTCATTTACTGAGTCTCTAGAGTTTCAGTTTGGTGGATTGGTTTGGTTGTTGGGGTGGGTTCCAGTGCACGTGGAGGTCTGCCAGCTGCTATTTTCTGGTCCATATCTTGGTCGATGTTGTATCATTTTTTGATTATTCTGGGTTTATGACCCATAGTGTGAGGTCCTTTCCTCTCTTCTCAGCCTTTCCCTTCTCCTCAGGGGAATCTTTCCCACACCTCATTGGGATTCCCGCGACTCCGGTCTCCCGCATATGCAGGCAGATTCTTCTTTACAGGTTGCAGCCATACCAGGGCAAGCCCCAAGATCACCTCGGAGTGTTGTTCGTCCACAGCCCACACTCCACTCTCCAGCCGCGATCTTCCCAACCCAGGAATCAGGACCATGGAATCTCCTGCAAATATGGCAAGGAGGAATTCTTATCACAGCTGAGCTATCAGGGATTGAAAACATTATCACATTGTTGATATCAGCTGGCTCAGTCGTCCGCTCCCAACTCTTTACAAACTGCTGGACCTCGCCAGCATGCCCAGGCTCTCCTCCTGTCTTCTCACTATCTCATCCCCAACGACCCGTTTGCCTCAACAGACCCCGTGTCCCATCTGACGCGCATCCGCTGATCGCCATCCCAACCCCCCATCTCAATCCTCTGTTGGTCCCTTTTTCCTCCTCTGCCTCCAATCTTTCCCCACGCAGCACGCGGGTCTTTTCCCAACTGAGTCCTCGGCTCTTCACAATCAGGTAGCCGCACAATACTTCGGAGTTTCAGCTTCCAACATAGTCTTCCATGAACCAACCCAGGAAAGTGATTTCAGGCTGATCAAGTTGAGAGAGTGCATTTAGTCAGTGATATTCAAGGCAGGTGTGAGTAAGATACATATGCTAAGCACACTACCTGCCCCACGTTTGGTCTTTTTTTTGGGGGGGGAGGTTGCTTATTTTAATTGGAGGATGATTACTTTACAATACTATGAAGGTTTTGCCATATACCCCACTCTCACTCTTAAAGAACTAATAAAAATCTGAGCCTCATGATATAATCATCTCTAACCGTATCAAGTATGTTATTTTTCCTCTTTGATACATGAGTTTAAAAAGTTTTGAAGGCCAAAAATTGTAACTCTAGTTCTTCCCGTGTAATCAACTTACTATCTTTCACATACCTGTTTTCCAACTTGCTGACAATAAATTGCATGGTTCTGATTTTAAAGGAGGAACTTCATAATTAGGGAAGAATTTACTGTGTATTAGCCTTCTAAATATTTTCACTTTACATTTTTTTTCCATTCCATTTGAACAATTAGATGAAAATACAACTTTCAGATGACTTACAAGTAACTACAGAACATGATTAAAATGTTCTCATAGAAAAATCTTAGCCCTAAACATGTGTGGTATTTAAAAAGAAAATACATAAATTACAAGGTACATAAATATAAAATTCTACATCCAACATAAAAGGTAAGAAAAAGAGCAACAGAATAAACCTAAGGGAAAAAGAAAAGATATTTATTAAAAGACAGGTATGAAGTGTTAGGAAGAGGAAAATAAACTCAACTAATAAATAAAGACAATGTGGTAGTTTACATAAATTTTAATATATATACATACACACACATTTTTTAATATTCTTTTCCATTGTGATTTATCACAGGAGACTGGACATTAGTTCCCTGTGCTGTATAGTAGGACCTTGTTGTTTATCCATTCTGAATGAAATGGTTTGTATCTGCCAACGCCAAACTGCCAGTCCATTCCTCTAGGTTACATCATTGTGAAGCAAATGGACAAAGCCCAAGTACACATAATTAGAAATATGAACAAGACACTAACAGTATATTACAGAATTAAAACAGGGTATAATCTGGAACTCAAATATTTTCAGAATATTGATGAAATGGCTAGTAGGGTAGAAAAACATATTATTTAACATACCCCACAGTAACTAAATAACTAAACATCACAAATACCGTGGATGAACTTTTGAAATTGGTCAGTTTTCTCTCAAAAGCCATTATCACTTAGAAACAAAAAAATCTGCTTTTCCAGATTTTCTTTCTCTCTTCCTACTTGCTTTTCTCTCTCACTCATACTCCCTCTTGCTCTCCCTTTTCTTCTCTCCTTTTTTTCTTTCTTTTTTTTTTTTTTTTTGGTGTGGCTGTGAGAAACAATCCTATTTCTGCTTCACATTTTGATGTCCCCATGTCGCCAGTGATAGTAATGACTTAAAATTAGTGTCACATATAATTTATTATACCAACTGGAATGCTTCCCAGGGTGAAAAGAAACATTTAGAATTACATGAGGGCCCCAAGTAAAAAAGGGGACAAATGTTCAACCGACTTAAAACCACCATATCAGGGATAAATTAGAACAAATGAAAATTTCTACAGTTTTCGACAGTAGAGAAGAAACAAATGTAATACTGGCCATTTTATTTACTTCACTTAAGCAGTAACAGAGATAACAACTGTTTAGCTATCCTATATTTGGAATATTATTTCAAACCAACGCATTTAAATGATACTTTTTTGGGATTTTTTGTTCCAGTTTTTGTGTATTTTGTTCTCCTTAGGGTGCTTTTTGTTGTTAGATATTTTACTGAATGTGTACACAGTTTTGCCTTCTACTGAAAACTACCTTCTGATAGGTTCCATTGATTTCATTTGTTCTGAACTCAGTGTCCTTCTTCTCTTGTATAACTAGGAAGAGTAGTGTGTTTTTAAAAATACTGGTAATGTGCCTGGAAAGTCTATAAAATCTCTATAGAGGATTAACTGAAGGTAAGCCAAAGGGTCGCCCTTAGTGTTCCTGTTTTAGTCCATTTTATAAAACTACAACTGCAGTGAACTTTGTATACCTCTCCTGTCATCGAAATAAAGTTCTGCTAAGTAACTTTTTTAATGTTTATATTATAGGTGAAGGGCAGCCATTTGCTTGAAAGAAGATAAACTGAAACCATCTATGCTGTTCATATATTGCGTATTTGACTATTAAAGTTTGGTCAATAAAGTTTCATTTTCTACTTGCACATTTTTTGTTAAATTTATCCCCGGGTATTTAATGTTATTGAAAATTCATGGTTTGTGATTTTTATTGTCTAGTTGAGGATGTATGTAGAGATAGAATGTCTATATATAGATTTTCTGTCCAACAATTCCTCTAAATATGCATATTAATTCCACAAATTTAGATCTACATTATTTTTACTTTTCAAAATATACTATTATATTTGAATATCAACAGTTTCTACTGGCTTAAACCTTAAACCTGTCCTCATTTTGCACCATTGAACAAACCTGGCCAGAATAGTCTTGACTAAAGCAGGTGATAATCGGCATTTTTCCCAATACTAAATGAAAAATCTTCTCCATTTCAACCTGTTTACATTGCTTTTTTTAGATATACTTTATCAGAGTAAGTTCCATTCTATTCCTAGTTTGCTATCTTGAATACCGATTAATTTTCATCAAACACTTATACTGCATCAATTGTGATGATCATAGAATTGTTTTCCCTCCATTTTTCTATTAATGTGGTGAATTGCATTGGCAACCTTATATATGTAAACCACCCTTGCACTTCTAGGGTTAAAAAAATTGGGTCATAACATATTCTTTAGGTATAATCTACATGTTCATGCATATACATACATATATATACCCACACATAAAAAATTCATAAAAGCCTTTGGTCTTCTCTTGAATAAATGTGTTTACAAAATGTGCCACCCAAATCTCATACTGTGTCCCTGATGAAATCATTGACAGAGAAACACGTTTTAAAACTTAATATATAGAGAAATGGAATGCCAAAGCCATTGTTGAAGGTTGTAGGGAGACAGGAAAACAACTGCTGTCAAATTGCATGGCAAATGGCACAGCATATCTTTCACACATTTCTGACTTGCCTTCCAAGGGTTTTTGGGTGCAGGGAGAGAACAGCCACAAACATCTTTTCTTCTCCATGACGTCCTCCATTGGCTTGATAGTCACCAGATCTCAGAAGCCCTCCAGTTGTCTGAGTGTGTGTGTGTGCATGTGTGAATCACTTAGTCGTGTCCAACTCTTTGTGACCCCACGAACTGTAGCCCACCAGGCTTCTCTGTCCATGGAATTCTCCAGGCAAGAATACTGGAGTGGATTGCCATTCCCTTCTCCAGAGGATCTTCCCAGGCCAGGGATCGAAACCTGGTCTCCTGCAGATTCTTTACCGTTTGAGCTGCAGGGAAGTCCTCCAGGTGTCTGATTCCTCCCTTATATCCTTTTTATTAATATAATAACAAAACGCTTACATCTCTGAGCCCCCATCTGCATCCTCATGCACCAAAAAAAATATTTCTGCAACAAAGGACCTATTCAGACTTCACTCTGCTTAGCGAATAACGGGATTATAAATAGCAGCTGTTGTGCCCTTACAGAGGTATGAAAATCCAGGTCCAAAAGGATTGAAAATGGGAGGTTCAAATCTACCACGAGACTTAAATAAGTGTATCCCAACTTACCAAAAAGCATGTGACAAAGCCCCTAGGTCATGGAGCTGTCTGACAAGATTAGATCCTAGCTAGAAGAAAAGGGAAAGGAATGAGGGGAACTTCGTGAGACAAAATGACTTCAGTCTTATCTGCTCTGTCTCCTTATTGGCTATGACATGACATAACTGGGCTTCCCTGGTGGCTCAGACGGTAAAGAATCTGCCTGCAGTGCTGGAGACCTGGGTTTGATCCCTGTGTTGGGAAGATCCCCTGGAGGAGGCCACGGCAACCCACTCCAGTATTCTTGCCTGAAGAATCCCCATGGATAGAAGTGCCTGACGGACTACAGTCCCTGGGGTCACAAAGAGTCAGACACGACTGAGCGACTAAGCACAGCACGTGACATTACTAAGATTATCAGTACTGGCTCTGACACATACTGAGTGAAGGTGAGAAAGGTACTTACATCCTTTGGATCTGTTTCCCCATTTCTAAAGTGGAAATTACAAGTTTACAGTAAATATTTGTTATGAAGAATAAACAAAATAATGTGAAGTAGGCATTACATTGCAAATGGATTTGGTTTATTCTACTCCAATTTTTCATTTAAACATTTATCTTTACAATTCTCTCACAAGTGATATAGATTTTGAATTTCAAGTAGGCTATAAGGTTAACTTTTAAAATGAACTGGACTTCAGAAACATATTTTGTCTAAATAAATATATTGATTCAATAGCAGATTCAATAGCTGGTATCAGACATGGCATCCATTCTAAGGTTGGTTTGTTAATGAGGACTGCCAAGGCTACCCTGAGTCATAGCATGTAGTGAAAACCGTGCTCCTTGCTGTGTGTGATGACAAAATAAGCCAGTATTCTGGTCACGCAACATCACACAACTCAACACTAGACTGTCAAGTAGTGAGGCAGTCAGTCCCTAAGTCACAGCGCAGGAGCTACAGGGCCTCAGTAACAGGCACTACAGGTGCTGGGTCTCTGCCAGGAAGGAGCCCACAGTTGTGCCCTATGGCACTGAGCAGCTCTGCAGTCCACAGCTGTACTCTCAGCTGGAGCTAGGGAGACCATCCTATGTTCAACTGAAACCAGAGGTGGATGAGTAACAACTTTGTGTCACCTCCAGCTGGATGAGGAGGCAGGTGAGAAATGGCCTCATAGCAGCTCTTCATCAGGTTGCTTATCCCCCCTTGCTGGAAGACCAATCAGGAGGTTCTCTGACAAGGTTCAAGTCAGCCTGCAGTTTAGCCTTGCCTACGTAGCCTAAGTGGGGACATGCAAGGGCACCAGGGCACCAAGACAGAGTCACACTCCTACAGTGTCTGGAACAAGACACAAGGCTTTATGTATGATGCTACAAATATGACACCTATATACTGACTCCTACATGGAGGAGATGCTTTTCTTGTCAGTCACTAAAAATATTCCTTCATTGAGTACACACGTATTGATTACTAGCATGTCTCAGGACGTGTCTGCAGTGCTTGAAATAACAAGACCAGTGATGTGAGGTGGATGATGGGAATATCACACTGGTGGACCAGACAGACACATAAACAGAAAAGAAGTGCAAAGGAGAAACACAGGGAATGGACCTAAGGGAAAAGCAAAGCAAAACGGTGAGCAGGGTGGCCAAGAAGCAGGAGGAAAGCTAGAAGATAAGGTTCATTCTAAGAGTGAAAGAGGTTATATATAACACAGCTGTGCTTTGACCCAGGCTGTGGATGAGAGTCACAACCTCCCCTGCATCACTGCCCCTTTTGAGGGTGGTGTCTGGGAGTCTAGAGATTCTGAAGGGAGAGAAGGAAAATACATAGTGCAGGGGGTACGTGCACCCGCCCTGATAGAGATGCAGGTGCAGCTTGTTAGAGTTACCAGGTGGGGATCAGCGGAGTTGGATTCGGTGACTCAAGAAGAAATGTGCAAATGAATGTAAAGGGAGAAAGCACATGGAGAGGGGGTAAACAGCTCCAACTCCCATTTCTGTACCAGGGTAGGTGCTCCATATTACTGTCGTGAGAAGGCTTCCTGGTCTGAGCTCTGGGAGGGAGTGATGAGCATTCTAAGAACCCATCATCACCTAAGCAGGGGGCACTGAGTGTGTGAAGACTTAAGTCTCAGCCTTTACCACTGACAGACACAGAAAGCTTCTTCGCCCTGCTGAGAGTGGGGCTCTGGAAGCTTAGGGAAGCTCACAGGTACGGTGGAGGTGGTGGTGGTTGTTCAGTCGCTCAGTCGTGTCCAACTATTTACTACCCATGGCATGCAGCATGCCAGGCTCCTCTGTCCTACACTATCTCCCTGAGTTTGATCAAATTAATGTCCATTCGGTTGGTGATGCTATCTTATCATCTCACCTTCTGTCGCCCCCTTCTCCTCCTGCCTACAATCTTTTTGCATCAGGGTCCTTTTCAATGAGTCAGCTATTCGCATCTGGTGACCAAAGTATTTCAGCTTCGGCATCAGTCCTTCCAGTGAATATTCAGAGTTCATTTCCTTTAGGATTGGCGGGTTTGTTCTCCTTGCTGTCCAAGGGATTCTCAAGGCTCATCTCTAGCACCACAATTCAAAAGCATCAATTCTTTGGCACTCAGCCTTCTTAATGACCCAACTCACACATCTGTACATCACTACTGGAAAAACCATAGTTTTGACTCTACAGACCTTTGTCAGCAAAGTGAAGGCTCTGCTTTTTAATATGGTGTCTAGGTTTGTCATCGTCTTCCCTGGGGGCTCAGCAGTAAAGAATCTGTCTGTTATGCAGCACACTTAGGAGATATGGGTTCAATCCCTGGGTCAGGAAGATCCCCTGGTGGTGGGCATGGCAACCCATTCCAATATTCTCATCTGGAGAATCCCCTGGACAGAGGAGCCTGGTGGGCCTCTGTCCATGGGGTCATAAAGAGCCAGACACTACTAAAGTGCCTGAGAATTCATGTAAGCTAGGTTTGTCATAGTTTCCTTCCAAGGAGCAAGCGTCTTTTAATTTCATGGCTGCAATCACCATTTGCAGTGATTTTTGAGCCCAAGAAAATGAAATGTGTCACTGCTTCCACTTCAGTTCAGTTCAGTCACTCAGCCGTGTCCGACTCTTTGTGACCCCTTGAACCACAGCATGCCAGGCCTCCCTGTCCATCACCAACTCCCGGAGTTCACCCAAGATCTTGTCCATTGAGTCGGTGATGCCATCCAACCATCTCATCCTCTGTCGTCCCCTTCTCCTCCTTCCCTCAATCTTTGCCAGCATTAGGGTCTTTTCAAATGAGGCAGTTCTTCACACCAGGTGGCCAAAGTATTGGAGTTTCAGCTTCAACATCAGCCCTTCCAACGAACACCCAGGACTGATCTCCTTTAGGATGGACTGCTTCCACTTACCCCCCTTCTATTTGCCATGAAGTGATAGGACCAGATGCCATGATCTTAGTGTTTTAATAGTTGAGTTTTAAGCCAGTTTTTTCACTCTCCTCTTTCACCCGTATCCAATGGTTCTTTAGTCGCTCTTCACTTTCTGCCATTAGAGTGGTATCATCTGTGTATCTGAGCTTGTCGAGATTTCTCCCAGCAATCTTTATTCCAGCTTTTGAGTCATCCAGTCCAGCGTTTTGCATGATGTACTCTGCGTATAAGTTAAATAAGCAGCATGACAATACACGGCCTTGCCGTTCTCCTTCCCCAATTATGAAGCAGTCATTTGTTCCAACTCTGGTTCTAACGGGTGCTTCTTGGCCCCCATACAGGTTTCTGAGGAGACAGGTCGAGTAGTCTGGCACTGCCCTCTGTTTAAGAATTTTCTCTATTTGTTGTGTTCCACGCAGTCAGAGGTCTTAGTGTAGTGAATGACACAGAAGTAGATGTTTTAGAAAAAGTAGATGCATTAGATGTTTACGAAGTAAAATGGACAGAACTCAGCAAGAATTTGGACTTGAGGTGAGGGAGAGGGAATTGTAAACATGGTTAAGACCAAGTTTCCTGTCATAAAGTACAAAACTGTCATGGTGAATTCTGGAAGTTGTCCAGGTCTGGGAAGAATTCCAAATTAGATTTTTATGTTTTTGAGCTCATGGTCTACATGGATACAATAACCAGTATTTAAATACTTAAAATTTCCTTTTCCTTTAAAAAAAGTGTTGTGGTATAATTTATATACAATAAAAGCCAACACTTTAACGTATTACCGTTTGTAGATTTTTGACAAATGTATACCGTGGTGTAAATGCTACCACAATAAAAACGTATAAAACATCTCAATGTTCAAAAATGCTCCCTTGGGGTATTTGCCGTCCGACTCCTTCCTCCACTCCTGTACCCTGGCAACCACAGATACATTTCTGTGCCAACAGTTGTGCCGTTTCCAGAAATCCATTGACATGAAATCATATAATATGTAGCCTTCTGTGTCTGGTTTCTCTCATTTGCACAGTTGAGATGCATCCTTGCTCTTACATGCATTAGTTACTTTTTTTTTTTACTATCGTGTAGTATTCCTTTGTACAGGTATACTCTTTTGTTTTTCTTTCATCTGTATACCAGTTGTTGAATAACTGGGTTGTTTCTACATTTGGCTCTTAGGAATACACGTGTGGAATATTTGAGTGCAGCCCACTGTGTGAGCATGTTTTCATTTCTCTTGGGAAAACTGCCAAGAGTAGAATTGCTGGGTCATATAAGGCTTCCCAGGTGGCGCTAGTGGTAAAGAACACATCTGCCAATGCAGGAGACTCAGGTTCAATCCCTTGCTCTGGAAGATCCCCTGGAGTAGGAAATAGCAACCCGCTCCAGTATTCTTGCCTAGAAAATTCCGTGAAGAGGGGTCCTGGCAGGTTACAGTCCATGGGGCCCCAGAGAGTTAAACACGACTGAGCGACTGAACACACACACACATACATGGTAATTTGTGTATCTTAGAATCTAAACTGTGTCCTCTGTAGACCACATACACATGGATGTTTTTTTAACTGTTCTCTTAATGTCTGCCTTTTGGTTGGATTGTTTTATCTATTTACATTTAATGTTGATACAGACTTACATCTGCCAATGTATATTTCTGTCTCATGTCATTTTGTTCTATGGTCCTCATTTTACTGCTTTCTTTTCCATTCAATGGATATTTTCTAATGTAGCATTTTAAACCCTTTACTGATTTTCCACTACTTTTAAGTTGTTTCCTAGCTGTATGCCACCGTAAACATCTTACTTTATCACAATCAGCTTGAAATTTACACAAATTCTAATGAGATACAGAAAATTATTCCTATATCGCTCTATTCAGGTTTCCATCTTTTCCTCATATTGTCACATATATAATAAATCTATAAAGGGTAAGCCCATTAATACATTCTTCTTATTATTACATTATATATAACGTTATGTGATGAAAAGCTGATATACGGCAGGATATCAGGTATCTATAACTTCTGTTATATTCACCCTCTTTGTCATGATTTCTGATACTGTGCATGTGTTTGTATGGATTTGACACCATCCAGATTTGTTTCCTTACCTAATACAACTTTGCTCCAAACCACCTCCTTTGTGCTGCTACTGCAAATATATTACATTCCATATGTTCTTGGCCCAACGATAATTGGGCTTCTCTGGTGGCTCAGACAGTAAAGAATGTGCCTGCAATATAGGAGATGCGGGTTCAATCCCTTGGTCAGGAAGATCCCCTGGAGAAGAGAATGGCTAACGTCTCCGGTATTCTTGCCTGGAGAATCCCATGGACAGAGGAGCCTGGCAGGCTACAGTCATGGGGTTGCCAAGAGTCAGACATGACTGAGCAACTACTGCTTTCACAACAATAAATTATGTGATATTGTTTTAGACAGTTGCTTTTTAAATACAGGAAGAAAGGAGGGAAATATGTGTCCATAAAGAATTTTTCTTCATATAATTACCTTTACCTGTGCTCTTTGCTTTTTCACATGGATTCAGATTAACATCTGAATTCACTTATTATAGCATGAAGAACTTTCTTTAGTTTTTCTTGTAAGCCAGTTCTACCAACACATTCCCTAAATTTTTTTTTTAATTTGGGCATACCTTTACTTTGTTTTCATTTTTATTTTCTTTTTTTTTTTCACTTTCTTTTTTTTTTATTTTTATTTTTTTTTATTTTTTTTTTATTTATTTTTTTTCCTCTAATTTTATTTTATTTTTAAACTTTACATAATTGTATTAGTTTTGCCAAATATCAAAATGAATCCGCCACAGGTATACATGTGTTCCCCATCCCGAACCCTCCTCCCTCCTCCCTCCCCATACCATCCCTCTGGGCCGTCCCAGTGCACCAGCCCCAAGCATCCAGCATCATGCATCGAATCTGGACTGGCAACTCGTTTCCTACATGATATTTTACATGTTTCATTGCCATTCTCCCAAATCTTCCCACCCTCTCCCTCTCCCACAGAGTCCATAAGACTGTTCTATACATCAGTGTCTCTTTTGCTGTCTCGTACACCGGGTTATTGTTACCATCTTTCTAAATTCCATATATATGCGTTAGTATACTGTATTTATGTTTTTCCTTCTGGCTTACTTCACTCTGTATAATAGGCTCCAGTTTCATCCACCTCATTAGAACTGATTCAAATGTATTCTTTTTAATGGCTGAGTAATACTCCATTGTGTATATGTACCACAGCTTTCTTATCCATTCATCTGCTGATGGACATCTAGGTTGCTTCCATGTCTTGGCTATTATAAACAGTGCTGCGATGAACATTGGGGTACACGTGTCTCTTTCCCTTCTGGTTTTCTCAGTGTGTATGCCCAGCAGTTAAACCTCTTTATTGTGGTATGTGTGACATGTAAAAAGCTGTGTATGCACCTGTGAAATCATCACCAGCTTCAATATACAAAACTCAACTGTATTTCCATACTAGTGGTGAATACTCCTAATAAGTAAGAAAATTCCAGTTACAATATAAAAAGAACTTAGGAATTAGTTTAACCAAGGAGGTGTAAGTTTTGTACATTGAAAATGACAAAACCAGTTGAACGAAATTAATGAAAATTTCAGTAAATAGTCGCTGACTATCAATGGGCACTAGAGTTTCCCCTAGAAATTTGCTGTCATTGTACACACATCTCTGAGCATGTGGGAATATTTCCTTAAGGCACATTCACAGCAGGGACACCGCTGGATCAAAGACTTCCTTGGCTAAACACACATCTGTGGAGTACCTACTATGTGCATGTGCCTGACACTGTTCTAAACCCCAAGGAGGCATCACAAAATAGGACTGACACTTGTCCCTCTTTCATGAAGGCAAATGGTGCCGAGGGTGAGGGCAGGATGCAATGTAAATTCTGATGGGTGCTGCCACATACCCCTGCAAAGGTGTTTCACCAGTTCACACTGGCCTCAGTGGGGCAGGGGAGTGAATGTGCCTTTACTGGCATCTGGGTACCATTTGGAGGGTGGGAGGTCTTGGCAGGAGGCTGGACACCTTGTGTCCAGTTCCTTAGAAGAGCTTTAGGTCCACAACTAGGATTGATCCACGTACGGATTTCAGGGGATGTGAATATCCTAGGTGTCCATACCCTTGGTTGTGACATCACAAAGTGTATTTGTCAAAGCATGGGAGGTATCTGACCCATCGGTGGCTCTGCACCGTGAGTGTGCCATCTCTGACCTGGAGATAAGTCTGTGAACCAGGGATTGAGGGTGGTGAACCCTTGAGGGGTTTACTATGTCTTGGGCTATGAACTTTGGGGTTTGTAGGATGCGGGGTACCATGGTCTGAGTTCTCTTTGTGGTGGCTGCATGGAACAAACACTGTGAAAGGGCTGTATGCGTTCACCATACCAGTGCTCTGTGCAGTTGGATTTCTCCATGGCAGCTTATGAAGTTGCTAAAATGCATGTCGGCCTGTATTCGAATTTCATCTCAGCTGATTTCATGTGTCTTGCCTCATTATTGAGTCTCTAGAGTTTCAGTTTGGTGGATTGTTTGGTGTTGGGTGTCCAGTGCAGTGAGGTCTGCCAGCTGCTATTTCCTTGGTCCATATCTGGTCGAGTGTATCATTGATATTTGGGTTTTATGACCCATAGTGTGAGGTCCTTTCCTTTCCCTTCCCTAGCCTTTCCCTTCTCCAGGGGAATCTTCCCAACCCAGGGATCGGACCCAGGTCTCCCGCATTGCAGGCAGATTCTTTACCAGGTGAGCCATAAGGGAAGCCCAAGATACTGGAGTGGGTAGCCCATCCCCTCTCCAGCGGATCTTCCCAACCCAGGAATCGGACCATGGTCTCCTGCATTGCAGGAGGATTCTTTCACAGCTGAGCTATCAGGGATTGAAACATTTCACATTGTTGTTCAGTGGCTCAGTCGTGTCTGACTCTTTAAAACCTTGTGGACTGCAGCATGCCAGGCTTTCCTGTCCTTCACTATATCCCAGAGTTTGCTCAAACCCATGTCCATTGAGGCAATGATGCCATCCAACCATCTCATCCTCTGTTGGTCCCTTTTCCTCCTGCCCTCAATCTTCCCCAGCAGCAGGGTCTTTTCCAATGAGTCGGCTCTTCACATCAGGTAGCCACAATATTGGAGTTTCAGCTTCAACATCAGTCCTTCCAATGAACACCCAGGAATGATTTCCTTTAGGATGGACTAGTTGGATCTCCTTGCAGTCCCAGGGACTCTCAAGAGTCTTCTTCAACACCACAGCTCAAATGCACCAATTCTTTGGCACTCAGCTTTCTTTATAGTCCAACTCTCATATCCATACATGACCACTGGAAAAACCATAGCCTTGACTAGATGGACCTTTGTTGACAAAGTAATGTCTCTGCTTTTTAAGATGCTGTCTAGTTTGGTCAAAACTTTCCTTCCAAGGAGTAAGCATCTTTTACTTTCATGGCTGCAGTCACCATCTGCAGTGATTTTGGAGCCCAAAAAAATAAAGTCTGTCACTGTTTCCACTGATTCCCCATCTATTTCCCAGGAGGTGATGGGACCAGATGCCATCATCTTAGTTTTCTGAATGTTGAGCTTTGAGCCAAATTTTTCACTCTCCTCTTTCACTTTCATCAAGAGGCTCTTTAGTTCTTCTTCACCTTCTGCAATAAGGGTGGTGTCATCTGCATATCTAGGTTTATTGATATTTCTCCTGGCAATCTTGATTCCAGCTTGTGCTTCCTCCAGCCCATTGTTTCTCATGATGTACTCTGCATATAAGTCAAATAAGCAGGATGACAATATACAGCCTTGATGTACTCCTTTTCCTATTTGGAACAAGTCTGTTGTTCCATGTCCAGTTCTAACTGTTGCTTCCTGACCTGCATGCACGTTTCTCAAGAGGCAGGTCAGGTGGTCTGGTATTCCCATCTCTCTCAGAATTTTCTACAGTTTATTGTGATCCACACAGTCAAAGGCTTTGGCATAGTCAATAAAGCAGAAATAGATGTTTTTCTGGAACTCTCTTGCTTGTTCCATGATCCAGTGGATGTTGGCAATTTGATCTCTGGTTCCTCTGCCTTTTCTAAAACCAGCTTGTACATCTGGAAGTTCGCAGTTCACGTATTGCTCAAACCTGGCTTGGAGAATTTTGAGCATTATTTTACTAGCGTGTGGGATGAGTGTGATTGTGCGGTAGTTTGAGCATTCTTTAACATTGCCTTTCTTTGGGATTGGAATGAAAACTGGCCTTTTCCAGTCCTGTGGCCACTGCTGAGATTTCCAAATTTGCTTACATATTGAGAGCAGCACTTTCACATCATCATTTTTAGGATTTGAAATAGCTCAACTGGAATTCCATCAACTCCACTAGTTTTGTTCGTAGTGATGCTTTCTAAGGCCCACTTGACTTCACATTCCAGGATGTCTGGCTCTAGGTGAGTGATCACACCATCGTAATTATCTAGGTCGTGAAGCATAGTTAATGAATTTTTTCCTGGAATTCCTTTGCGGTTTCTGTGATCCAATGGATGTTGGCAGTTGGATCTCTGGTTCCTCTGCCTTTTCTGAATCCACGTTGTACATCTGGTACTTGTTTGTTCACATACTGTAGAATCCTAACATGATGGATTTTGAGAATGACCTGGCTAGCATCTGAAATGGGTGCAGTTGTGCAGTAGTTTGAACATTCCTTGGCATGACCCTTCTTTGGCATTGGAATGAAAACTGACCTTTCTAGTCCTGTGGCCACTGCAGAGTTTTCCAAATTTGGTGGCATATTAAGTGCAGCACTTTAACAGCGTCATCTTTTAGCATTTGAAATAGCCAGGATTCCGTCAACTCCACCAGCTTTGTTCACAGTAATGTTTCCTAAGGCCCACTTGACTTCACACTCCAGTATGTTTCACGTTGTTTCACATTGGCACAACCAAATTCATCAAAAATTGTGAACTCGTGTTTCAGAAGCCACAACAATTCGTACTCAATGTGGGTGCCAAAAAACTTGAGGCCCAAAGTAAAGTCTAAACATTGAAAATATCTACATTCCTTTAAAGACAGGCGTTTACACTTTGAAGGGAAGCCAGGTGACTCCTGAGTCCCAGGTCACGGAGCTGCTGGGCTGGAGGTGTGGCTGAAACTGAGGAAGCCGCACCTTGAGGCCCTCTCCCTGTCTGGAGGGAGGGCCTGCCCCGAGGATGAGAAGAACAGGACCCTCAGGGGTCTCACAGTCTAGCAAGGAGGCAGGCACATTGCTTCAGGCAGCACATATTCATCGAGGCTTTTCCTGGCTCTCTGTGGTGGATACAAGTGGCCAGCCCACATAAAACCCTGTGCTGGACTTACTGTCCCCAAAGGGGAAGGTGTAGGGGTAGGAGGCACCCTACCTCATAACAACCCAGGACATTCTAGAGTGTGTTAGAAGGGGGTGGTGCTGTGATCAGATACATGTAAGTCCTGTAAGGGACTGGTACTGTGGGCAGCAAGGGGGAAAGCTGCAAGTCTCAGTATTGAACAGAGCAACCAGGGCGGGCTTCATTGAGGAGCTGATATTTTAACAAAGAATTGAAGGGGGAAAGAGCACAGCAGACATCTGGGGTCAGGATATTGCAGAAGAGGGAACAGTGAGGTTAAATGCGGGGGCAGACACTGCCAGGAGGCCAGGGCAGCTGGGAGCAGGGAGTGAGAGTTGAACAGAAAGCGGGGACTAGATACCGCAGCACTGGGTAAGCGTCTGCTCTGTTGGCAAAACAACAGGGACAAGCAGGGGTCATAGGTGCTGATGGACATGCCTGTGCCAGGCCTGTGAGGGAGGCAGAGGCAGGATAGGGGGAAAGAGCAGAGACAGCTGAGGTGGGGCAAGCAAGGAGTGAGGAGGATGCACGAGGTGCAGCTCCGAGTGAGGCTGACGGCCTCCCCTGGACTCGACACGCCTTTCCTACCTGTACTGGTGTCCCCGCCTCCATAGATGCCTGTGCTCCAGGCACAGTGTCAGAGACTTCACTAGCAGCCTGAGTCATTCAACAGTCCATCGTCTGGACACATAGTTGCGGGGCCTACATTTCCACTTGGTCCTTGGGAAACGTTCAGTGACCTGAATGGTGCTCTCAGGATCTTGACCCCAGTTCCACTGTGAGGCTACAACTGTGGCTGATGGGGCAACAGAGTGACCCACACGTGTGTAATGAACCTTCAAGCTGCTTTGATCAGGAGTTTCCAGAATTAGGGGTCATATGAAACATGCACTCCAATCCCCACCCCAAAAGGGAAGATAATCTGATTCCACAGATGTCCTGCTTACTCCATTCTCCTGTGTCATTATTAACACAAAAGTAACTGGTCCACGAAGAGCTACGCTTTATTGACTGAGAATTTACCTTGAGTCCCAGTCCTTCATTCATTCAGGAAGTCGTTCAAAGCAGGGACCAGACACTATGTCTCCTCCTACTGTGGCTAGATTGGTTAGGGATGATCGGGACTGTCCCCTGCAAGGAGATGACTGCCACGTGCTGTGTGAGAAAAGCGATGGCAGGATTTAAATTATAGAATTCTGGGAACACAGAAGAGAGCATCTGAACCCTGCCATATGTCCGGGGGTGGGATGTGGTGTGGATCCCTAGTCAGGACACATTCTCGGGGGGACGGGGAGATTTCTTGAGGTGGCACTTTGACCTTCCACAGTTTACACACACACGAGCAGAAGAGCACAGACCTGGACACAGGTGATGCCAGACAGACTTTCATTCCCAGTTGTCTCCAGAGCACCATGGCAGCTGGGTCGTCTCCAGTGCTGTCTTACAGCCACTAAAAACACTTCCTGTGCTTTGGCGTGCCTCCTGATTCCTTATATCTGATAAATAGAGTGAGACTGGTGGAGACATAACTGGGGTGGGGGCTGGTTGCAAAGCCTCTCTGATATGGCAGAGTGCCTCCCCACCAGGGAAGTTAAAGTCCTGCTTGGTGTTGCCTCTGGAGCAACCCTTTCCTACCAGCGGACTCCAGTTTCTTGGCTGCAAGGCAGCTCCACCTAAGGCGCACACAAAGGGGCTTAGGACCTTTCAGGGTGGCTTTGCCCTACTGGGTACGCAGGTTTCACAAGCGGACAGGAGATTGAGACACTGATGGCTCTCCTCTCATGGAACAACATCTGCATCTTGGTAACTGAAACACAAGCCACGTGTGTTGTTGTGACTGCAGAGAAGACTGGCTTTGCACTCAAGAGAAACTAGGGCGTGACTCCCAGATTCAGCTTTTACTGCATCAGCCACCTAAGCTCTTTCAGCTTGCTTCCTTGTCTATGAGATGGCCTGGGTTCATCCATACCCCTCTGGGTCTGAGGGGAATAAAACCCCACATACCTGGCTCCCACAAGCTCCATAAGTAGGCTCCAGGTGAGCCATTTACACTGCCCCCCCTCCCCGATACGGACACGTCAGTGGGGAGGGTGGCATGCCAGAGCCCCTGAGAGTCTACTCCATCCTCTGGCTGGGGTGGGGGTTGGGGTGAGGTGGTGGAACTGGTGCCGTGTCCAACTATTGAATTGGCTTTACATACCACAGGCACACACTTCATTTCATATTTAGGTGTGTTCTGCTCAGAGGAGTTGTAGTGAAGGAAGTCAGTCGTCACAGTTGAATCTGTAGCAGGTAGAAGCAGCAGTGGGGTCGCTCCCTCCACTGGGCATCACAGGAACTGGCAGTTCCCTCCGTGGGTTGATGGCACCAGGTGGAGACACCTGAGGAGTTGCAAGAAGGTGCTGTGACATTCCCTAGGAGGGTCCCCATACTGAGCTGGCAGCTCGTCCTTGCCTCCCTGATGACCACAGGGACTAGTAAATCAAACCCCCACATAGGGAGGACGTGTCAATATACTTCATCTTGTCCTAACAGGAACTCAACACTATAGAGTGAAAAATAGTGAAAATCTCATCAACACACAGTGCGTGGGTAGGGCAGCTCAAGTCCTGTTCCGTGTACTGGGTCACAGAGACCGTAAAGTGACATTTTGAAATTTCCATGCTTCGGCTTATCCCTCCTCACTGTGAAGCAGGTGGTCACCCTGGATCTCTTTATGCTTCCAACGCTGTGACCAAATTCAAAAGGCCATATTCAAAGACAACAACGGGCCCATATAAAGCAAGAGGAGAGCTTTTCTGTCTGTATCCTATTCTTAGCAAGGAAGCCTTTCCCAGACAAACTCTGCCATCAGATTGCGTTTCTTATCAGTTCATCGTGCACCGGGGATTCATAGTGAAATCTCCACCACCTTCCATTTGGTAAAAATATCAAAACTGTTAACTGTGACTTTTCTCCCAGGTACTCCCCAGGAAAAACGGAAACTGATCTACCCAGCCTGACAGCTGAACCTAAGAAGGAATCAGGCAGATGAGGAGGGAGGAAGGGCATGTAAGATGGAGGCAAAGGTAGGAGTGAGATTGTGAAATGGGTTGGTGGGGAGGAGGAGAGAGGGGGCGGAGGGGCTCGCTAGGGAGTAGGAGTGTGAGCACACCGGCCATCTGATGAACAGAGAGAGGACTGGGTGGCTGGAATATCAAGTGGGGGGTGGAGCAGAAGGAGGGTGTCTGGTGAAGATAGGGCATTTGGGGGAAGACAAGACCTGCTGTGCCTAGTCCAGGAGGCTGGACAGTATCCTAAGAGCAGCAGGCAGCCCGTGCAGAGTTTTGAGCAGGGGTGTCATGTCCAGATTGCACTGAAGAAAGCTTCCCTTCCTCAGGCAGCAGGACAGACCATTTGTTGGAAAGCATCAGGGTTGCTGGTGCTTGTCAAGGAGAGAGACGGGGGTGACCTGGCCTAGGGAACTCACTGTGTTGATGGAGAGAAGGAATAGGATTTTACTTAGACTTAGGAGGCCGAGAGGTGAGGGTTGATGATTGAGAGTGTGGTGAGAGAGAGGCAGCAGGCAAGGATGGCTTTAAGCATCTCTGGCCTAAGCAGCTGGGGAGAAGGCTGCCTTGCACTGAGTCAGGGGACAGTAAAGGAGGTGCAGCTGTGTGGGGCGCGGGGGTTGGGGGGGATGGGTGCAGTTTGGACATGTTGAATATTCCTTGCCTGGGGGACTCAAACACGTACTATCAGAACAACTTGGGGGAGCTGACCTAAGTTCTCTGTGCCCATGATGCCTCATCTGTGATGGGGGAATGAGGCTAAGTATAAGAAAAAAGACTAATTTCCTGTTTCATTGCTTTAGTCTAGGAGAATGTTCTCCTTTTACAGAGAAGTGCTGTCTTACTGTCAGGTATTCCGTCAGTAAAATGGGAATGTATCTGCTTATCCATATATCCGCTTGGTTTTACATATCTGCTTTGTGTATTTTCACCATGTGGTATGTATTGTCAACCATAAAGAGAAATAAACTCAAAGGAACAAGTGTTTCTTGTCACATGCATGCAGAACGGCAGTCCATCAGCCTGTCTCTGAGAGAAACAGCCCCCTTTAGAACCTCCTGTAGCTCCTCACTCCCCCCAGGGGGTGGGTAGAGGCCTGTGGGACCCAGCGTGTCTTTCACTTCTCTTCCCTGTGAAGGCATCTCCAGTGTCCCAGAAGTTGCCCAGCACTTGTTGAGTGCACTCTCCCTGCAGCCCTGTCAGTTGACTAGGGGAGTCTGTAGTCAGGAAGAGAGTGCTGAGCCTGAAGTGTGGATCTGGAAACCATCAGCCTGTGGTGCCGAGCTGGGAGGTGATGAAGCCACAGATACCTAGATTTGAATCAAGGTCCCACCACTTATTCCTTCTGTGACAGTGGGCAAGTTACTTACACTCTACGTGAGTTAGTTTCCTGAATTGAAGAGGATGATGATCCTACTCTGCGATAATGACTCCTTTTTGCTGCCTTCATTTAGATTACCAAAAAAAAAAAAAAAACTTTTGAGAACTATACAGTGATGTTCAAGTGTCGATTATTTCCAGAGTAAAAACGGAACCTGTCAACAAAGATATGAAAAGATGCTCAACCTCACTCATCGTGAGAAAAATGCAAATCAGAGCCACAATTAGGTATCTTGTCACAGCGGTCAGAATGATCATCATTGGAAAGCTACGCACAATAAATGTTGGAGTGGATGTGTAGAAAAGGGAATCCTCCTATACTGTTTGTGAGAATGAAAGCTGATACAGCCACTATGGAGAACAGTATGGAGATTTCCTTTAAAACTGGGAATAAAACTACCACGTGCTGTGCTGTGCTTAGTTGCTCAGCTGTGTCCGTCTCTTTGCAACCCCATGGACTGTAGCCCACAAGGCTACTCTGCCCATGGGGATTCCCCAGGCAAGAATACCGAGGTGGGTTGTCATGCCCTCCTCCAGGGGATCTTCCCATCCCAGGGACCGAAGCCGGTCTCCCGCAGTGCCAGCAGATCCATTACTGTCTGAGCCACCAGGGAAGCCCATAAATACTGGAGTGGCTAGCCTATCCCTTCTCCAGGGGGTCTTCCCGACCCAGGATTTGAACTGGGTTCTCCCACACTGCACATGGATTCTCTACCAGCTGAGCTACCATGGAAGCCCATAAAACTACCATATGACCCAGAAATCACACTCTTGGGTATACGTCCTGAGAAAACTATAATTCAGAAAGACACATGTACCCAACAGTTCCTTGAACCAGTATCTACAATATCCATGACATGGAAGAAACATAGATGTCTGTCAATGAATGGAGAAAGATGTTGTGGTACATGTATACAATGGACTGTTCATCAGTTACAAAAGGGAACGAATCTGAGTCATTTCTAGTGAATTGGATGAAGCTAGAGCCTGTTATACAGCGTGAAATAAATCAGAAAAACAAATATCCTACATCAACACACATATGTGAAATTTAGAAAAACGGCACTGATGAACCTATTTGCAGGGCAAGATTAGAGTCTCAGTCATGGACAAGAGAATTATGGACACAGCAGGCAAGGAGAGGATGGATTGAATTGAGAGTATAGCACTGAAATATACAGATTACCATGTGTAAAATAGATAGCTAGTGGCAAGCTTCTGTATAGCACAGGAAGCTTAATTTGGTGCTCTGTAATGATCTAGAGGGGTGGGGTTCAGGGGTGGAAGAGAAGTTCAAGAGGGAGGGGATATATGTATACACTTATAGCTGATTCACCCTTGTCCTACAGCAAAAATTAGCACAACATTTAAAGCAATTATAATCCAATTTAAAAAGGTGAGGGTGTTCGAACCTCTCTGCCTTTATACTTATCTACTGCGACCGGCATGAAAGATGCTCATATTTACCATGCTGACAAAGTTCAACTTCACCTGAGCTGTTAAGAAAAGCCACAGTAAAGAAATCTCTGCAGACTTTCATGTCCCCAAAATGACTTAATGCAAAGCACCACCCTTCCCCGTCTGAATTCGGTAAGACTCATCCAAAGTACCCAGTGACTCCTGGGTTTACCTACCACAAGGTCAAGTACAGACCTTCCTCCTTGTCATTAAAGGGCAGACACAGACCATCCAACTCCTTGTTTTCTGTCTCATGACTAGCAATGGAGATTAAAAGTCAGTTCTCCTGAAACTAGCTAATCACAAAGATAATCATTTCCTCTTCTGTCGACGAGATTTGCCCCTAAATGTTTTCCCCCCTGCAAAGGTCCCCACTGTCACTTCTCTACTACTCTCTGTGGAATGAAGTACAGTGCAAAACCACCTTGCTGGCAGTCTGTTCTTCAGGGCTGTGGTGCTCTCCCATTTTCAATCGGTAGAAATACAGCCAGTGTCTCTAATAGTTTGCTTTTACTCTTTCCTAGTGTGTTACTAGTAACAATTGGTAGAAAAACATGCAAATAACAGGAGCTGCTCCTCACGTGGACAGGCGACAACACAAATTACCAGGCATCAGGGAGAAGCCCCCGCCTTCCGACCCCAAGAGCCGACCATCACCAGCTGTCATCTGTGTGGAAGGAAACTTCCTGCGACTCTGGCAAGGATGGTCCCTCCTAGCCTCCAAGCTGCTGGGAGAGGACCTCCGGGCACGCGGTCGAGAGGACCCGGCACTAACTCCTCTTCTCCGAATGCCCCTCGCCCTACTGCCATCGTCCCCGTGGAGGAACCTACTTGTCTTCAGGCCATTCCAGGCTCCCTCTCAATCCACTACAACCCAGGGAATACGCAGGAAGATCCTTCTATAAGGAAGGGAGGGGTAAATGTCCCATCTTTGTGACGTCAAAACCACGCCTGCCAACTCCTCACCCCTGAAGGCGGGTTGGCTCTATAGGACGCTGGAGGTCTCCTCTTGGTGGTCTTTACCCTTCTATTCCACACACACTATGGATGGTAGGCCGACCGCTGCCCACTCCTGGCTTCTTCCACGGGCGGAGGATGGGAGGCACTGCATTGGCATCCTGCTGTTGAGAACCTGATCCTGAGAAGGAATGTGTGACCTCGAGGGGTAGAGAGAGGGACAGACACGCAGAGGAAGACATCTATCTCTCTAGGACCAACCAGGTGTGCCTTAGTGTCACAGGACCAGAATCCTCTTTAGCCAAGGGGGATCCGTGTTCTCTCAGAACAGTTATTTTACCCAGATGCCCCACCTCTTCAGTATCAGATGGCGGTTGGACAGTCTTCAGTTGAGTTCAGTTGCTCAGTTGTATCCGACTCTTGGTGACCCCATGGACGGCAGCACCCCAGGCTTCCCTGTCCGTTACCAACTCGAGGATCCTACTCAAACTCATGTCCATCCCGTCGGTGACTCCATCCAACCATCTCATCCTCTGTTGTCCCCTTCTCCTCCTGCCTTCAATCTTTCCCAGCATCAGGGTCTTTTCCAATGAGCTGGTTCTTCTCATCAGGTGGCCCAAAGTACTGCAGTTTCAGTTTTAGCATCAGGCCTTCCAATGAATATTCAGGACTGATTTGCTCTAGAATGGACTGGCTGGATCTCCCTGCAGTCCAAGGGACTCTCAAGTTTTTTCCAACACCACAGCTCAAAAGCATCAATTCTTCAGCATTCAGCTTTCTTTATAGTCCACCTCTCACATCCATACATGACTACTGGAAAAAACCAAAGCTTTGACTAGATGGACCTTTGTTGGTAAAGTAATGTCTCTGCTTTTTAATATGCAGTCTAAGTTAGTCATAGCTTTTCTTCCGAGGAGAAAGCGTCTTTTAATTTCATGGCTGCAGTCAACATCTGCAGTGATTTTCAAGTCCAAAAAATAAAGTCTCTCACTGTTTCCATTGTCTCCCTATCTGTTTTCCATGAAATGATGGGACTGGATGCCATGATCGTAGTTTTCTGAATGTTGAGTTTTAAGCCAACATTTTCACTCTCTTCTTTTACTTTCATCAAGAGGCTCTTTAGTTCTTCTTCACTTTCTGCCATAAGGGTGGTGTATTTTTCACTCTCCTCTTTCAAGTTCATCAAGGGGCTCTTTAGTTCTTCTTCACTTTCTGTCACAAGGGTGGTGTCATCTTCATATCCGAGGTTATTGATATTTCTCCCAGCAATCTTGATTCCAGCTTGTGGTTCATGCAACCAGGCATTTCCCATGATGTACTCTGCATATAAGTTACATAAGCAGGGTGACAATATATAGCCTTGATGTACTTGAGAACCCCATGAACAGTATGGGCAGTCTGTATGTGACTTATTTCTCTTTCTCTCTTTGCAAATTGCCATTTTAAACTGATATCGAAACATCCTATGGACATTAGTCGATGACCAGGATACCTGGGCTCAAATCGGTGTTCACCAGGTTCAGAAGTAGGCTCTTTCCTTGGCATCAGCTTCCTCCTCGTCTCCTGTCCCACGTCACAAAATGAGACAAAATAATGAAGTATTTTCAAGGGAAATGATTTTCCCATATTGAAATCATCACAGGTGTTCTTTCTCAAGAGTGTGTGAGTTAGAGCTTGATGTGACATAGGAATAAGTACATACTTGTAATAGGCTCCTTGAGTCCTGCCTTGCTGTGCAATGCCTTTGAAAACTTTTATCTCCTGAATCGACCAGTAGCAGTGCATAGTAATTTAAAAAGGAAGGCATCTTTGGTTGTCTGGTTTCCTGGAGCACAGCTGATCCTGGGCAGTAGACCTCTGCTGAGGTCAGAAATTTGGATATATGATTAGTTAGGGGTTTCCATTTGTATTTCCATTGTTGTTGATTAGTCCCTAAGTCATGTCCCATTCTTTTGTGATCCCACGGACTGTACCCACCAGGCTTCTCTGTCCATCGGATTCCCCAGGCCAGAATACTGGAGTGGGTTTCCATTTCCTTTGTCAGGGGATCTTCATGACCCAGGGATCAAACCCCAGTCTCCTGCATTAGCAGGTGGATTCTTTACCGCTGAGCCACCAGGGAAGCCCTTGTATTTCCGATACCATTGCCTTATATTTGAAACACCTCTATTGGCTGTATTACATACGTCTATGCGCCTGTGTGTTAAGGTTGCTTTGCTTGTTTGTTTTGTCAGAAACAGAAAAGTGAAGTGGCATTGCTTGCTTAAGTCTCTCAGGGAACCAGCAACAGTAAAAATGTATTTAAAAAATATTTCCATATCTTAAGGAGATGAATTTCCACAACTCCCTATGGAGGGGTTTAGTCTCCTGCCTAGAACATACTGACATTGAATGAACTCTTTTATGAATGGTCATTTTAGGAAAGAAGTGGTTCTACTCTTTTTAAGTGATTATTGGCTACATTTAAAATTATGCTTGAGATTGTGTGAAATAGGTAAGTAAAACTGCAGATCCCAGTGATCCATTTTCTTTACCCTGCATGTGGATGCAATACAAACTCAGTGTAAACCATCAGTTTCGGTAGAGCCAACATGCCCTGCATGGACATTTTGTTTATAAAGTGGACAGACTGGATGTGCTAACAGGAAAGCTACACTTTGTCCAGAAGATTATTTATCTAATAAAGGAGGACCTAGAGCCAAGGGAATGTGTAACGTGGTGATTGTGAGCTAAAATAGGTGACAACATTGAGAGAGTGGTATTATGAACAGTGCAGAAACCTTCACATTTCAACCCACACAGATGAAAAATGGTCAGGACCACTACCAAGCAGTGTGACCTTGAGTAAGATGCTCACCCTCTCTGATCCTCGGTTCCCATGTCTGCAAGTGGGGACAATAATATTATATGTTATCCCACCCCCAGGTGAAGCCCATTCCTGATGCTCTGATCCCAGCCTCCGCTGGCTCCTGAGGCCAAGGCTCTCATCACACTTGTTTCACCATTTGTCGGACAGGAGTGTCTAGTGTCCATCCCTTCCCACTTGGCTTCCCATTTATTCTATATCTTGGACAATCCATTACCTCCTGAGACTGAGTTCTGTCCTAGGCTATGGCTGTTTTCAGCACTGTGCTGAGGGCACTGATGACTAGGTGGGCGCTGGGGGGATACTTGTTGGATGAATACAGCTCGGAGAGCCAGGCTACTTTATTTCACAGGTGAAAGGGGCAACTTCCACTCATCCTGCCATTAGCAGGATGGACGCTTTGATCCTGCTGATCAGTGTCCTGGGCAAGTCCACAGGAGCCCTGTCACCCTGCTCTCCTCTCTTCCTCTTGCTTCCATAGCTTCTTCTACTCCGTACCTTTCCCGTGCCCTCCTCTGTGCTCCCACTGCTCTCCGTGTACATGTACACTGTGCTTGAGCCCATCCATTCCCCTGATTTCATGTTGTGTGCTGTCAGTTACCTTTCTGATTAGGTTCTTTGAGCAGTTTTCTCTTTACTCACAGTCCAAGGTAGATGCCACAATACAGTAAGCATCATGGGTCTCCTTTTATTCTTTTTCTTTCATTTTCTCCTTTTTTTTCTTCCTTTTTTCCCTTTTATGAGGAAACAATACAGTGTGTGGGTACGGACACTAGCTCTGATTCTAGACAACCTTCCTTGCACCCAGTTCTCCCACTTGTTATCATCACACCTTGAGAAATTAAATTGGCTCACTGTGCCATAGCAGCCTCACCTGAAAACGGGTGAATTATTCTGAATAATGACATGAACTGAGCAGATTGTATTTGTGAGTATGGAATGAGGTTAGTAGCGATGTGCTGGAATATTCCCTGGTGTAACAACTACTGAGCTTCAAGGTCACATTAAACATCTGTGTCCAGCCCTAGAGGCTCCTTCCTTCTCAGCCACAGTCCTCGAGCTTTTTCCTCACAGCTAGACGAACACTCACCAGGAGGCTGGCTTTTCTGCTACACCTGTTCCACCTGGAAACCACTCACAGACTTTATCTTCTGTTGCGTGCATCATTCTGTTCCTGGTAATGTTGTCCTCAGATGGATTGAGGCTCCTCCTATTGCAAGGGGATGCCCAGTGTTCTTGCCTGGAGAATCCCAGGGTCAGGGGAGCCTGGTGGGCTTCCGTCTATGGGGTCACACGGAGTCGGACACGACTGAAGCGACTTAGCAGCAGCACCCCAGGACTGAAAATAAGGGTGTGATGTTTCCATGCTCCCCCATGGCATGGAAACTCTCTGGGACCTGTGCCCAAACTCCTCTCTCTCCCCATGTGGTCTCCCTCCATACCAGAGTTCACAGTTTACACTCAAGCTGGGTTCCAGTGCAGGACCTACCAGCCCAGGCACTCTCCTTCAGCCTCAAATTCCTTATCTTTAAAATGGATATAGGTCCACTTGTTGGTGAGGTTTCTTGGGAAACCTGCTGGGGATCACAGATGTAAAACCCCTCGCGCCCATGACCTGGCAGGTGGAAGGCACTAAATAAACGGCTGTGTCCTCTATCTGTCAGCTTCTTTAATGCACAGCATCTGGTGTGGAATAATACTGTGTCTCAGCCAATGTTTTTGGATTGGACAGAGAAAGATGTGACATATTGGGGGTATATTAGGCTTCTCCAGAGTAACACAGCCAATAGGGAGAGACTTATTTTAGGGAATTGGATCATGGGCTTGTGGGTGCTGACAGTTCTGATGTTCTTTGGGCAGGTCGGCTGACTGGAAATGCAGGTTGCACTCTAGAGACCCAAATCTGCAGAGCAGGCCAGCAATGTCGAGTCTCATGCAGGGTTTCTCAGGCTGTAGTCTTGAGGCTAAATTGTTTCATCCTCAGGAAGCCTCAGTCCCTGCTCTTAAGCTTTTTCAACTGATTGGATGAAGAAACTGCCCTCCCCCCTCCCCCGCTTCCCCATTATGCCAGGTAATATAATTCCCTTAAAGTCTACTTGGAGAAAAGTTATGACCAACCTAGACTGCATATTAAAAAGCAGAGACATTACGTTGCCAACAAAGTCCTGTCAAATCAAAGCTATGGTTTTTCCAGTAGTCATGTATGGATGTGAGAGTTGGACTATAAAGAAAGCTGAGTGCCAAAGAATTGATGCTTTTGAACTGTGGTGTTGGAGAAGACTCTTAAGAGTCCCTTGGACAGCAAAGAGATTCAACCAGTCCATCCCAAAGGAAATCAGTCCTGAATATTCATTAGATGGACTAATACTGAAGCTGAAACTCCAATACTTTGAATACCTGATGTGAAGAAATGATTCATTGGAAAAGACCCTGATGCTGGGAAAGATTGAAGGTGGGAGGAGAAGGGGACAACAGAGGATGAGATGGTTGGATGGTATCACCAATTCAATGCACATGAGTTTGAGTAAGCTCCGGGAGGTGGTGATGCACAGGGAGGCCTGGCGTGCTGCAGTCCATGGGGTTACAAAGAGCTGGACATGACTGAGCAACTGAACTGAACTGAACTGAAAGTCTACTGATCAAGTATCCAAGTACCTTACTAGCCCGCCATCAAGTAGCTAACATCTGAAGAAAGGGGCACCAGATCCAAGCCAAGATGATTTGTACTTTATTCATCACAGTGGGGAAGCAGTACACTGAGACATCACCTCCCAAACAGAATCTCTGGCCAATGGGTTGTCTCTCTAGCTTTACTCATCTCAGCTAAAATCTGTTCCCTGGCCTCAGAAGCCATGTAAGATAACGAAGGAAACTTGAGGCAGTGGTGATTTAGGGAGAGATTTGGTATGATATCTTTTTTCATTTGGGCCCAGTGACTGCAGGGAATGAAATGGGGTGGGGTGGTGAAGGAAATGAGATGATGAATTCATTGCCCCAGCCACCTCCCTGCCCCCAGGTAGCAGACTTCAATAGGTCTAACTGGTATTAATGCCTTTGTGTATAGGCTCACTATTAACACCACGTGTGTGGTATGAGAAACTTGGTGGGCAAAGCAGATAGCATGGCCAAATATTCACTTCTCAGAGTGGATAGAGGGAGAAGAGAGAAAAGAATGTTGATCCATGGGTTACTTGTGAGTCAGTTTCTAAAATCTTACTATTTCTTCACAAGGTGTGTGTGAATTCTTTTCTTTATCTGAGAATTGGCTTTCTAGGTGAAGAAATATCATTGTGAGAGACTCCTTGTGACATGTGAAAAGTGGTTGGGAGTGAATTGGGTTGAGGTCATTTTCCAAATGTTTCACACCAAGTGTTTGTTTAAGGGGAGAGCAGTGGTCCTGAAGAACTGAACTAAGTGGTTGAAATACAGGATGAGTTACTGAAATGTGAAGAGACTCTTTCTGGGATGTGTGTTCATCCTAGCCTGTGGTCACAGGCAACTCACAGGATTTTAACCGTGTCTTCCTAATGAGTTTTGTTTCCTACCCTTGAATGTGCTGGAGGCTGCAGTTGTTACTAAAGTTCTGAATTAAGTTCTCTGACAAAAGTAGTTTCTAGAAACAAGCAGTGCCTGGGAAGCTGCTCTAAAGTTTTAATATAGCCTGTGATGTAATTTTTGTTAGCTGTACCCAGGATATGATTATTCAAAGAATATAGCGATGCACCTACTTCAGTATCTACCACTGGATTTTTCAAATGAACATACAGTAAGATCGGCCTCGTTTTCTTTCTTTTTCTTTCTGTATTGTGGCTGCACTGAGTCTTTGTTGCTGCACAAGGGCTTTCTCTAGCTGTGGAGAAGGAGCACTACTCTCTAGGGGTGGTGCACGGGCTTCTCATTGCAGAGACTGCTCTTGTTGCAGAGCATGAGGTCTAGGCTCGTGGCTCCAGTAGTTGGAGAAGGCAGGTTCAGGAGTTGTGACACACAGTCTTAGCTGCTCTGTGGCACGTGGAAACTGCCTGGACCAGGGACTGAACGCCTGCCCGTTTCATTGGCAGGTGGATTCTTTTATTTTTAATCATTAGTTTATTTTAATTGGAGAATAATTCTTTACAATATTCTGATGGGTTTTGCCATATATCAACATGAATTGGCCACAGTTATATATGTCCCCCTATTCCTGAACTGGGGGTCCCACCTCCATCCCCATGCCCTGCTTCATGTGTTGAACTTGTTCTGGTCATCTGTTTTACATATGGTAATGTATATGTTTCAACGCTATTCACTCAAATCATCCCACCCTCCCCTTCCCCCACTGAGTTGAAAAGTCTGTTGTATAGGTCTCTGTCTTCTTTGCTACCATGCATGTAGAATCGTTGCTACCGCCTTTCTAAATTCCATATAGACGCATTAATATAAGTATTTGTCTTTCTCTTTCTGACTTACTTCTGTCTGTATAACAGGCTCCAGGTTCATCCACCTCATGAGAACTGATTCAGGCGTGTTCCTTTTCAATAGCAGGGTAATATTCCATTGTGTATATTTACCACAACTTCCTTATCCATTCATCTGCTCATAGACATCTAGGGTGCTTCAACGTCCTAACTATTGTAAATAGTGCTGCAGTAAACATTGGGGTACATATGTCTCTTTCAAATCTGGTTTCCTTGGGGTGTATGCCCTGCAGTGGGTCGTATGGCAGTTCCATTCCCAGTTTTTTAAGGAATCTGCACACTCTTCTCCATAGTAGCTATACCAGTTTGCATTCCCACCAACCATGGAATAATGTTCCCTTTCCTCCCTACCCTCTCCAGCATTTCTTGTTTGTAACATTTTGATGATGGCCATTCTGACCTGTGTGAGATGATACCTCATTGTGGTTTTGATTTGCATTTTTCTAATAATCTGTGATACTGAACATCTTTTCATGTGTTTATTAGCCATCTGTATATCTTTGGAGAAATGTCTGTTTAGGTCACTTGCCCACTTTTTATTGGGTTGATCATTTTTTTGATATCGTGCTACATGAGCTTCTTGTACATTTTGGAGATTCATTCATTGTCAGTTGTTTCATTTGCTATTATTTTCTCCTGTTCTGAGGGCTGCCTTTTCACCTTACTTATAGAATCCTTCGCTGTTCAAAAGCTTTTAAGGATAATTAGGTCCCATTTGTTTATTTTTGTTTTTATTTCCATTACTCTGGGACGTAGATCCTAGAGGATTTTGCTGTGATTTATGTCACAGAGTGTTCTGCCTATGTTTGCCTCTTAAGAGTTTTATAGTTTCTGGTCTTACATTTAGGTCTTTAATCCATGTTGAGTTTCTTTTTGTGTATGGTGTTGGAAGGTCTTCCAGTTTCATTCTTTTACACATAGGTGACCAATTTCCCCAGCATCATGCGTTGAACAGACTGTGTTTTAGCTATTGCATATTTGTGCATCCTTTGTGAAAGACAAGGTGTTCATAGGTGCAGGGATTTATCACTGAGATTTCTGTTTTGTTTCATTGATCTATATTTCTGTCTTTGTGCCCGTACCATACCATCTTGATGACTGTGGCTTTGTAATATAGTGTGAGTCAGGAATGTTGATTCCTACATTACACTCTTCTCTCTCAACATTGCTTTGGGAATTCGGAGTCTTTGGTGTTTCCATACAAACTGTGAAATTATTTCTTGTAGTTCTGAGAAAAATACCATTGGTAGTTCGGGATTGTGATGAATCTACAGATTGCTTTGGGTAGTAGAATCATTGTCAGTATATTGATTCTTCAATCCAAGAACATGATACATTTCTCCATCTATTTGTGTTATCTTTGATTTCTTTCACCAGTTTTTTTTTTATATTTTTCTGTATACAGGTCTTTTGTTTCTTTACGTAAATTTAGTCCTAAGTATTTTATTATTTTTGTTGCAATGGTGAATGGGTTTGTTTCTTTAATTTCTCTTTCTGATTTTTCATTGTTAGTGTATAGGAATGCAGGGGATTTCTGTGTATTAATTTTATATATGGCAGTCGGATGCTTAACCACTGGACCACCAGGGAAGTCCTGGCCTGCTTGTCTTTGGGTGTGAAGCTTTCTGAGCTCTGACACATGGCAAATTCCAGTGATCACCACCATGACCAGGAACAGGCCACGCCCATCACCTTGAAAATGCCCAGGAGCTGCCACTTTCTTGTTTATCCTTCCACACCTGAATTCCTGACAAAAGGATCTGTTTGCCTTCACTACATTTTGTCCTTTGCAATTTTCCAATTCCTTATGTATTCTGAATATAAGACCTTTCTCATACTTGTGATTCACAAACATCTTTCCCCTAATAACAAATAGCTTCCCTTTTCATTACAGGAGACATGAGTGATGAAATCTACTTTTCCTCCCCACCCTCAGAGCTCAATGTTGTGGACCCAGCAAATGCCCATGAGATTCTTCAGAAGTGAAAATGAATTCTGCTGTCTGTCCATCTGTCTCTCAGGTAGTCCCCAGAGCTATAGTTCTCATCTCTGATCCCCTACCTGAATGGGAAATATAATAGAACTGTCTAAGGACAGGTGCTGTACCTTTGGCTGTGTATTTCCTCACACTAGTATTTCCATTATCAACCAAGAAATGACCCGCAGTCTGTTCTCAATATAAATCTGGTCAAATATAGACCAAATGAAAAGTACCTGATTTGTTCCAGGTGCTTTACTTTATCATTGTGTTGTGCCATGATACTGATACAGTACATGAATTGTTTTCTATGTGGCACCCTCCCTTTTCATTTAGCATCTTATTGTAATAACTATGTTATTATACATTTTAAAAAGTTTTGCAGGCTTTTTACATTCATTTGGGCTTCCCAGAGGCTCAAATGGTAAAGAATCTGCCAGCAATGAGGGAGGCCTCGGTGCAATCCCTGTGAGACCGAGGGTCAATCCCTGGGTCAGGAAGATCCGCTGGAGAAGGGAATGGCAACCAACTCCAATATTCTTGCCTGGAGAATCCCCATGGACAGAGGAGCCTGGTGGGCTACAGTCCAGGGGGTCTCAAAGAGTCAGACAGGGCTGAGCGACTAACACTTTCACTTTACCCTCATTCCCGTTGTTTTATTTCATCCTTCTCTTGGGGATAGGAAAGCATCCTGCAAACCAGTGTGCAAAATACAATCTGACAGACTTGAGACCTGAACATAGGGACACTCTTGGAGGAACCTGGAGAACCTTGGCAGCTGATTCTTCCTCTGTGTGCCACAGTTCTCAAAGGCAAAATGACAGAAGTAATACCACCTGCTTCTTGGGTGGTGTCCAGAATCAATTACCCAGCAGGATCTTAGCTTCGCACGTGTCCCTGACATGTTATTATTGTAGGTGGCTTGGATCCTAAGGAGTCAGCCTGCAATGCAGGAGACCCAGGTTCAGTCCCTGGGTTAGAAAGCTCCGCTGCAGAAGGAAATGGCAATCTATTCCAATATTCTTGAATGAAGAATCCCATGGGTAGAGGAGCCTGGCAGCCTACACAGTCCAAGGGGTCTTAAAGAATCTGACAGGACTGAGCAACTTTCATTTCCACTTCACATAAACATTTTCAAGTCAAAACTCACTGTCATAATAAAGTTCTTTTTAAATATAGCATTTCCTCTAGGATCAGAAGCAAGATAAGGGAGCTCACTCCCTCCCCAATTATTCAGTCGATCAGCTTATATTATTTTATTGTAATTTTAAGTGTCAATGGGTTTGTTCAAAGTTTCCACAAAGGGCTGTCTGAAGGGCTCAGCTGCAGTTTGAACCAGCCAACCCCTGCAAGCAGAGAAAAATATACAACACTTCTTGTGGCAAAAGGCTTCGTCGCGTTTTTTCAACGGCGAAGGGCGGGGGAGAAACAGAATGTCGATACTTGGAGCAACACTGCCACCTGCAGGTCACAGAAACCAGAACGCCACAAGGCCGAAAGAAAACCCATCCTTTCTGTTGGGTTTTCGCGCAGACAGCGCGGATGCGGAAGTTGAGGGGAATGCCCATTAGGACCAGAGAAAGGAAGGTGCCTTCTCGAAGGGGCCCGGCCAAACCACCCGTGGACCGCCCGCGAAACCAAGGCAACACAGGCAGGAGGTCAGGGAATCCCGGAAATCCGGAGCTTGGTGGGCCCAGCTGCGCTCCAATTGGCTGGTTCTGGGCCTGCGCGCAGGAACCCAGTGAACCCTGCGCCAGTCTCCTGGCCCGGGTCGGTTGGGAGTTTTCTCCTGGACCCTGTATGAAAGTCTTCATTCACTGAGCAACCTGACCGGGTATGTCCGGGTCCTGTCGCCCACTGCTGAAGCCCCCAAAGTGCGGGACCGGTAAAAGTCCCCTGTATTTCTCCTCCCGCCCACCCCAGGCCTGTGAACGCGTTCCTCCCGTGGTACACTCACTGTTCTCTCAGCCCTCACTCTTCTGATCCGTCCTCAGTGCCCACGAGGCTCACCCGGTCATCCTGGAGACTCTCCGTTCTCTTCGATGTTCCCCTCCTCCTCACCTGAGCATCCCCCTGCCCATGGTCCCGCCCGGGGCATCAGGAACGACCGCGCCCCTCATGGTGTCCTGTTTCTAGCCTTCCTCCCTCTCATCACCCTCAACATGATGTCCTGTCCTCCAGCTCCCTTGCTCTAGTGCCAGTGCACTGATACCAGAACCTCCTGGAAACCCCCACCTCACTTACCACACGTCCTTCAACACTACCTGCCAGGCCCCTCCTGGATCCCCTGAGCCAGGGCTGGAAGCTGTCCCCTGCAAACACATCTCTTGTGCTCCCTGCACCCTCCTGCCTACCCATGCCCTGCCTGTGTCTGAGCACCAGAGCGTTGAGAAGCAAACTTTACAACTTTACAGAAGTGTTTTATCTTAAATCCGTGGCCAGAGAGGAACTGCTGTTCGTTTTCACTCTCACCTACCTACACTACTACACTACACAGTAGTGACCTTCCTCCATCCTAATGACCACCAGCCCCACCTGGCAATAATTCCTGGAGAAGAAACCTTCCTCCATCCTAATGACCACCAACCCCACAGGCCAATAATTCTTGGAGAAGGAAGAAGCAATCCCGTGGGATTTCTCAAGTTTCCCAGTCCCAAACTCCATGTTTCTGCCCTGGCAGTCAGCTGCCCCTCTGCATGTGTGCTCCTGACTACACCCAGCCCCTCACCTCTGCTCGGGATCCCATGCCTTGCACCTTCCCAGGGACTTTGCACCTGCAGTTATCACTCCTCTGTCCTGAACCAGAACCTGTTCCCTCTTCATCCAGCATTCCACAGCACAGGGGGAAACCCACCGTCTTCCACCCTGTTCTGCAGCTCCTGGCACATTACCGGTTGCCCTTCAAAGCAAAACTGCTTCAAATTCTGCTGAGATATTGTCTCCTCAGCCCCCTTCCGTGGAGCTTTTGTCCCAGTCACTCCGCTGTAACTGGTCTCGTCATGGCCATCATTAATATCCATACTTCCTGATCCCACAGACACTCTTCACTGCTCACCTAAGACAACATCTCAGGCATCTTTGGCATATTTGACTCTTGTGTTCTTTATCCCTCTGTTTTTATATTTCAGGGGGCGTGGGGCTGATGTGACACCAAAGTATCCTAACTGAACTCCACAAGGTACACATTCTACACTGTGCCCCCTATGACCTGGGTATTGTTTGGGAAGTCTTGGGTCAAATGAAAGACAAGCCAAAGGAAAGAGCGTCCCAGTCACAATGGGGAATGGCCCACAGAGGCAGGTGGCAGGCAGAGGTGAGAGAGCTCAGATAAGGGAGGTGTGACAAGAAATAACACCAGGGACAGGAGGGTTCCATCCTATTCACACTTGGGACTCCAGGGGCACACTGTACAATGACCAAACGGAGTCTTTGGGCAGAAGGGTGGCTGCAGTTTAGGAATTTCATTTTCTGGAGCTGATCTTGGTTCCTGCTGTGGTGCAGGTGAGATCCAAGGGAGGGATCTTTATCACTTTAGGGAGAAATGTGGAAAGGGACTGAATCCAGTTGAAGCCTAAGCAGGCAATGGGCTAGGGGACCTGGTGGCCGAGGAGTGGACATCCCTGCCTGTTGATGGGCTGGACGATGATACCCAGATTCAGAGGAGTCTGCTGATGCCAGCAGGGGGGCTGAGGCTCAGCCAGGGAGCACTGGGTCCACAGCAAGAGGAGGGAGACAAAAATGCAAGTTTCACCACCCCCACCCATGGGCGGTACAGGTCAGCATCAACAGCTGGAGCCAGGAGAGGACAGTCATTTTTCCCTCAGGGAACACTGAGGCCTCTGTGAGGAACAAACCTATGCCGTGTTATAGACTCCCTCTCCCACATGACTGCGAGCCTTGTAAGTGACATATACCCTTGCTCCATCGCTGAAAGAAGTAGAGAGCATTTTCACCAGAATAGACTGAGTATTTGTATCTGTGGATATTCAGTTGGTTGCATGCAACCACACTTTCAAGTCAGAAGCAACTTCAGTGGGGGTTTTCCCGTTACTAACCATTATGAAGGGTGAACACTCATGAGGAAGATCAGATCATCCAGGGAGAAAAAATACATTAAAGTGTCTGTGGAGTCTAAGGAGCATACATTGAGATGTGATCTCAGCAACCCATGTCCCCCACCACCACCCTGGCTCTTCCTGTGACCATGGGTTGCAGAGGCAGAGTGGGGTCCAGAGGGAGAGGAAGGAGGTCTTCCTGGAACTCCACTGCTGCTTTGAAAATACCACACTCCCCTCTCAACATGAATACTCACCTGTGAAGGTCATTCCAATTCCCCACTCTGTCTTCTAGTCAAGAGTCCTGATGAGCTTTTGGAACTGGCTTCCTGGTCTCTTTGGTTGGGGAATAGAAAATAGCATACCCTGCAAGCACACAGGCCTCTACTTCCAATACCCTGAGTCTGTGATTCCCTTCAAGCCATGCTTCTTGAAAGTATAGACTCCAGGAGCATCCTTATCTGGTTACCTCTTGATTCCTCCACTGAGTGCCCATCCATAGAAGATCCCCTTGCTCACGTATCCCAAGAGCTCCATGGGCCAAACCATAGTACCCAGTGCTGTATTGTCCACAGGCACATTCCGTCTTCAAAAACACTTTCTTTGGTCAGAGTCTGTGACAGCAACCATCCTGGTTTTCCTCCTCCCTCTCAGTTCATTACTTCGAAGTCTCCTTATTGTCCATTTACTTTGCTGCTGCTACTGCTGCTAAGTCGCTTCAGTTGTGTCCGACTCTGTGCGACCCTGTAGACGTCAGCCCACCAGGCTCCCCTGTCCCTGGGATTCTCCAGGCAAGAACGAACATTGGAGTGGGTTGCCATTTCCTTCTCCAATGCATGAAAGTAAAAAGTGAAAGTGAAGTCGCTCAGTCGTGTCCGACTCCTAGCGACCCCATTGACCTCAGTGCACCAGGCTCCTCCATCCATGGGATTTTCCAGGCAAGAGTACTGGAGTGGGGTGCCATTGCCTTCTCCCCCATTTACTTTGATCCCCTCCTAAATCTTGATTTTGCTTTCCTCTGGTTTCCAACCTGTGCCCTGTGCTCTTCCATTCTATACATGATCCTTGGGTGACCACGTCACCCCCCAGAGCTTTTACCCATCTGACTTGTTTTCATCTGTATCCCTCTGTATGCTGATGGCTTTCCAAATCACCAAATCTACCTAAGATGTCTCAACTGGGCCCCACTTCCCCCACAGGCTGAGACGTATGGGCTATCTGCACTCAGATGTCCCATAAGCCCTGCAGACCTGCTAGTAGCCCCAGGCCAATGTTCCCTGGGGTGTCTCATGGATGGGCACCGCCATCCACCCAGTTCCTTAAACCACAATCCAGGGCATGCTGCTGGGTGTGATCTTCACTGTGCCATAACTCCCTTGGAGCAGCTCTGGAAAAGGCTGACCTGAGATCTTCCTGTTGCCACAGGTGGGGATCCGTTCCTCTCAGAGGCCCTGTTCCTACAGACACACTGTGAAGGTGTCTTGAGCACAGGTCATCACCCTCTTTTGGATCTTCGAGAGAACCTGGCCACTGTAATGCACCTGAGAGGTTGAAAGCCCTGTCTTTAACAGGACGGTGAGTCAGGGCACAGCAGTGTAAGCCCGTCATTGGGGAACATGCCAAAGAATATCCAGAAGAGATCCCTAAAGCAGAATATTTCAAGAGGTGAGTTTTCATGGGTGTGCTTCAAACAAGGGATTCCTTAACTGTATTTTTCCAGTAAACATCCTGTTCTTATTTGGTCTTCATCTGAGCGCGGGAGTTAATTTGATATCACAGGAAACAGTTTAAAACTGCAGCTGAGCACAGGCAGCAGATGCACTGACAGCCGATCGTTCTACATCAACATCAGCAGCTACAATTCTCAGCCATCTTTGATCTTTAAAGCACTATTCTGATCTGTCGAATGAAGTTATCTCCACAGTGTTTTAGAAATGTATTCAACTAGGCACAAGGGGTCCTGACAAGAACTAAAACGTACTGAGTTTCACTGACAACAGCAGGGTTTTAACTGTAAAATTTGGATTCAGGAACACACAGCAGGGCAAGCACAAGGTGAGTATTCAAACTAGTATTAATTTGGGCAAGTCGTCCCTTTCCTCAGCCTAAGATAGCTGTAAAGTAAGTATGGCGGGTCATGATGAAAACCTGCTTTGCTTGTAGTGAGGAGTCGCAAGTTTTCGATGTTGAATTTCTTCCTGTAAGAATGGGTTTTGTTTCCACAGCTACAGTCTTGGCTTTCATAAGAGAACTTTTTCAGATAATGCTCAGGCCAGGGCCACATTCCAGAGCTACTACTTCAGATTCTCTGGGGCTGTCCTGCCAGCATCAGCTCTTCTAAAGCCTCTCCAGGGGAGAATTGATGCACAGTTAAGATTGAGAAGCACAATCGCATGATGCTTCACCTTTCATGGTTTTAAACAGATTCCTGAAATGAAGAGCCATGTTTGCTACTAATGAAATTTCAAAAAATTTGTAATTACATGTCTTCCGTTCTGAGACGGATTTTGACATATTTATTCACAGCAATATTTAGAATAATTTCAATAACTCAGTGGTGTATTATGCTGCCAAGTCCCCTTCCTTACCGGACACTCAGGCAGACGGAGGGGAGGGAACGCACCTCAGCCCTGGCGGCAGAAGGAGGATGGATGGAGTTCCGTTGTCCTGGTTACTGCTCTGCTGAGCATGCCTCCCGGGTTGCTGAGCTCAGGCAGGGGGCCTCACACCAGGATAACAGGTACTCCTGTGACCAGAGGTTGGAGCTAAGGGCTGAAACCCGTTACTGAATCTGGGAAACGGAAGCTGGGTCCACGTGATTTGAGAAGAATGGGAAAACAACTAAGTAGAATTTCAGATGCAGGGTGGGTTCTGGGAGCCTGCCCAGAACCACTGACTTGTGGTCACCCAATGGGCGCCTGTGCGTAAACACAGAGACACACTAGACGTGTGCTCACTGGGGATTCTGTCCTGACGTGCACAGCGACTGTCTCTGGAGGGAGCATCTAGCACATGTGGAGGAGGCCGGACCCAGAACGTGGAAGGAGCAGGGGCACTCCTCGCTGTTACAAAAGCAATGGCATATCTTTCCCCCCATGTCTCACTTGGACATCTGCATTACCTTCCTAAACTGCTTCACTGAGGTATAGTTACACACCACAAATCACAGCCATTCAATGCATCCAGTGCACTGTCTTTTAGTAACTTCACAAAGTGGTTCAACCACCACCACAGTGCACTTGTGGAACACTGCCAGCACCACAAAAAGCGTCCATGTACCCATCAGCTGTCAGCCCCCAATAGGACCTGCAGGCCCAAGCATCCTCTCATCTAATTTCTGTCTCTGTAGATTTGCCCTTTGTGGGCATTTCATATCAATGGACTCCTGCAGGAAGTGGCCTTTTGTGTCTGGGTTCTTTCACTGAGCATAATGCTTTGGAGGCTCACCCATGTAGCAGCAGAAAGCAGAAGTTCATCACTTTTCATCCATCTATGCTGTTCCACTGAATGGCTACAGAATACTCTGTTTACCACTCTCCAGCTGACAGACTTTTAGGCTGCTCCACTATTTGGAGATTACAGACAGTGCTGCTGTGAAAGACATGTAAGGACGAGTATTTGTGTGGACATAGGTTTCATTTCTTTCTTTCTTATTATTCCACAATTTCATTTCTTGTTTTGCCCCTTGCACAGGCTAGACCCTTCAGTCCAAAGACATCGACTGAGTCACAGTATTATCCCACACCAGATGCTGTGCATTACAGGAGCTGATAGAGGACACAGCCGATTTATTTAGTGCCTTCCACCTGCCAGGTCATGGGCGCTAGGTGTTTTACATCTGTTATCCCCAGCAGGTCTCCCAATAAACCTGACCAACAGGTAGAGTTATTGCCATTTTACAGATAAGGAATTTGAGGCTGAAGCAGAGTGCCTGGGCTGTTAGGGCCTGCACTGGAACCCAGCTTGAGTGTAAACTGTGAACTGTGGGATGGAGGGAGATGACATGGGGAGAGAGAGGAGTTTGGGCATAGGTCCAAGAGACTTTCCATGCCATGGGGGAGCAGGGAAACATCACACCCTTGGTATCAGTCCTAGGTATCCCCTTGCAATAGGAGGAGCCTCAATCCATCTGAGGACAACATTACCAGGAAGAGAATGATGCACACAACAGAGATGAAGTCTGTGAGTGGTTTCCAGGTGGGAGAGGTGTAACAGAAAAGCCAGCCTCCTGGTGAGGGTTCGTCTAGCTGTGAGGGAAAAGCTCGAGGACTGTGGCTGAGAAGGAAGGAGCCTCTAGGGCTGGACACAGATGTCTAATGTGACCTTGAAGTGCTTCGTGAAGCTTGAGGGTAAGGCCTGACCTGCAACCTGCCCCGCTGCAGCTCAGTATTTGTTACAACAGGGAACATGCCAACACATTCCTACGAACCTCATTCAATACAAAACCCACCTGCTCAGTTCATGTCGTTATTAAGAATAATTCACCCATTTTCAGGCGAGTCTGGTGTGGCCCAGTGGGCCAATTTAATTTCTCAAGATTATGTGTTAATAAGTGGCAGAACTAGGTGGAAAGGAAGGTTATCTGAATCAGAGCTAGTGTCCTTACAATACCATATTGATTCCTCAAAAAAGGAAAAAAAAAAAAGGTTGGGGGAAGGGTAAAACAAAGGGAAAAGAATAAAAGGAGACCCATGATGCTTACTGTATTGGGGTGTCCACCATGGACTGTGAGCAAACAGAAAACTCCTCAAAGTGGTCTAATTAGAAAGGGAACTGACAATCACACAACATGAAGCTGGGAGACAGGGTGGTCTCTGGCACGGTGTACATGTACACGGAGAGCAGAGGGAGCACAAAGGAGGGCACGGGGAAGGTACGGAGTAGAAGAAGCTATGGAAGCAAGAGGAAGAGGGGAGAGCAGGGTGACAGGGCTCCGGTGGACTTGCCCAAGGACACTGATCAGCAGGCTCAAACCGTCCATCCTGCTGATGGCAGCCTGTGTGGAAGTTACACTTCTCACCCGTGAAATAAAGTAGCCTGGCTCTCTGAGCTCTATTCAACCAACAAGTATCTCCCCAGGGCCTACCTCAGCACAGTGCCTTCAGCACAGTGCTGAAAGCAGCCATAGCCTAGGACAGACCTCAGTCTCAGGAGGTAAAGGAGTGTCCAAGATGCAGAATAAACGGGAAGCCAAGTGGGAAGAGACGGACATTAGACACTCCTGTCAGAGTGGGGAGAGACGACAGGATTCCCCTCACCCGCTCAAAGGAACCAAAATTTGAGCTCAGGACTTTCAGGGTTCACTCACTGACAATTCAGTTGAGAAACGGCTGTTATAATTACTATGCACTAGGAAGGGGAAAGGAGGGCGTTTCCCTCATACAATAAGCTTCTGGACGATGTGGGGATAAAAAAACACAAACGGCCCTGGAGCAACAGAAACCTGAGTGGAGAGGTTTGCTCCAGCCACTCGTTTCCTATGCGTTGTTTGCAACGAATTGACAGCATAACAGCAGCTGCACTGCTCTGTGTACCTCACTTTATCATCACTCATAAGATGGTAAACGTGTTCTGAGCCCCTGTGGTTAAAAGGTCCTCAAGGAGCTCATGGTGGGGTGGGCAGGAAGCCAGTCTGAAGACCATGGTGAAACAAGTGTGATGAGAGCCTTGGCCACAGGAGCCAGTGGAGGCTGGGATCAGGCCGTGAGGAATGGCTTTGCCTGGGGGTGGGGTAATATATAATATTATTGTCCCCGTTTGCAGGCAAGGGAACTGAGGATCAGAGATGGTGACCATCTTACTCAAGGTCACACTGCTTGGTAGTGGTCCTAACCATCTTTCATGTACATCTGTTAAAATGTGAAGGTCTCTGCACCATTCATTACACCACTCTCTGTCTCTCTCAATGTTGTCACCTATTTTCACTCACAATCACCACCTTATACATTCCCTTGGCTCTAAGTCCTTGTTCACTAGATAAATAATCTGCTGAGCAAAGTATAGATTTCCCGTTAGCACATCCAGTGTGTCTACTTTATAAAAAATATTTCCTTGCAGGGCACATTGTACTCACCCAATCTGATGGTTTTCATTGAGCTTGTACTGCACCCATATGCAGGGTAAAGCCAATGAATCACTGGGATCTGTAGTTTTACTTATCTATTTCACACAATCTCAAGCATAATTTTAAATGTAGCCAATATTCAAGTAAAAACAGTAGAACAATTGCTTTCCTAAAATGAGCAGTCAAGAAAGATTTCATTGAATATTAATAGGTTCTAGTCAGGAGACTAAACCCCTTTCATGGGGAGTTGTGGAAATTCTTTTCCTTAAGTTAAGGAAACCCTTTCTCTTTATACATTTTGTCTATTGCTGGTACCCTGAAAGACTTAAGCAAAGCAAAGCCACTTCACTTTACTGTTTCTGACAAAACAAACAAGCAAAGCAACCCTAACACACAGGCGCATAGACGTATGTAATACACCCAATAGAGGTAGGTCAAATATAAGGCAATGGTATCGGAAATACAAGGGCTTCCATGGTGGCTCAGTGATAAAGAATTCACCTGCTAATGCAGGAGACTGGGGTTTGATCCCTGGGTCATGAAGACCCCCTGAAAAAGGAAATGGCAACCCACTCCAGTATTCTGGCCTGGGAAATCCCATGGACAGAGAAGCCTGGTGGGTACAGTCCATGGGGTCCCAAAAGAATGGGACACAACTTAAGGACTAATGAACAATTGAAATATAAATGGAAACCCGTAACTAATCATATATCCAAATTTCTGACCACAGCACAGGTCTACTATCCAGGATCAGCTGTACTCCAGGAATCCAGACAACGAAAGATACCTTCCTTTTAGAATTACTATGCACCGCTACTGCGCGATTCAGGAGATAAAAGTTTTCAAAAGCATTGCAAACCAAGGCAGGACTCAAGGAGCCTTTTAAAAGTATGTTCTTATTTCTATGTCACATCAGGGCCTAACTCACACACTCTTGAGAAAGAACACCTGCTGAGATGATTTCAATACGGGAAATGCATCTCCCCTGAAAATACTTCATTATATTGTCTCATTTTGTGAAGTGGGGCATGAGGTGGGGAGGGAGGTGATGCCAAGGAAAGAGCCTACTTCTGAACCTGGTGAACACCGATTTGAGCCCAATTATTCCGGATCGACCAATATCCATAGGAAGATTCAGTATCGGCTTAAGAGTGTCAATCCCCATCGAGAGAAAGAGAAATAAGTCATATAGACTGTCCAACTGCCTTCTGATCCTGAAGAGGTGGGGGTGTTTGTGGAAAACAACAGTTCTGAGAGAGCTGGGATCCCACTTGACGGAAGAGAATTGTGGTCCTGTGGCAATAACGCACACCTGGTCGGTCCTAGAGCGATAGATGTCTCCCTCTGTCTGCGTGTCTGTGCCTCTCTCTCTCTCTCTCGCTCTCACGCGTTCTTTCTCAGGATCAGGTTCTCACTAGCGGAATGCCAATGCAGTGCTTCCCATCCTCAGGCCAGTCGAGAAGCCTGGAGTGGTGGGTCAGCCTCCCATCCTGTGTGTGTGGAAGAGAAGGGTGAAGACCACCGAGAGGAGGAGTCGTCCAGGGTCCTGTAGCGGCTACCTGCCCTTCACAGGGGAGGAGTCTGTGGGCCTGGCTTTGACAGCACAAAGATGGGACATTTACCCCTCCCCTCCTCATAGAAGGACCTTCCTGAGTATTCCCTTGGTTGTGGTGGATTGAGAGGGAGCCCGGAGTAGCCTGAAGAAAAGCAGGTTGTCCCCTGGGATGGTGGCAGTAGGGCGGGGGTGATTCGGAGGTGAGAAGGTAGTGCCGGGCCCTCTGGACGGTGTGCCCCGAGGGCCTCTCACAGCAGCTTGGAGGCTAGGAGGGAATGATCACATCCGGGGTCACAAGAAGAGTTTTTGGGTACTGGAGATGCCCTCACAAATGACACCTTGTGATGGTCAGCTCTTGGGGTTGGAGGTCCGGGGCGTCTCCCTGATTGCCTGGTAATTTGTGTTGTCATCTGTCTACGTTAGGAGCAGGTGGTGTTACTTAACATTTTTTTTTAATTAATTGATTTTAATTAGAGGCTAACTGGAGAAGGCAATGGCAACCCACTCCAGTACTCTTGCCTGGAAAATCCCATGGATGGAGGAGCCTTGTAGGCTGCAGTCCATGGGGTCGCTAAGAGTCGGACATGACTGAATGACTTCACTTTCACTTTTCATTTTCATGCATTGCAGAAGGAAATGGCAACCCACTCCAGTGTTCTTGCCTGCAGAATCCCAGGGATGGGGAAGCCTGGTGGGCTGCCATCTATGAGGTTGCACAGAGTCGGACATGACTAAAGTGACTTAGTAAGCAGCAGCAACAGCAGCAGCAGCAGAGGCTAATTACTTTACAGTATTCTGGTGGTTTTTGCCATATATTCACATGAATCAGCCACGGGTGTACATGTGTCCCCCATTCCGAACTCTCTCCTACCTCCCTCCCATCCCATCCCATCCCTCTGGGTTGTCCCAGTTCACCAGCTTTGAGTGCCTTGTTTCATGCATGGAACTTGGACTGGTCATCTATTGCACATATGGTAAAATACATGTTTCAATGCTGTTCTCTCATATCATCCCACCCTCGCCTTCTCCCACAGAGTCCAAAAGCCTGTTCTTTATATCTGTGTCTCTTTTGCTGTCTCGCATATACGGTCGTCATTACCATCTTTCTAAATTCCATGTATGTAGGTTAGGATACTGTATTGGTGTTTTTCTGTCTGACTTCACTCGTATAAAAGGCTCCAGTTCCATCCACCTAGTTAGAACTGATTCAAATGCATTTTTAATAGCTGAGTAATATTCCATGGTGTATATGTAACACAGCTCTCTTATCCATTTGTCTGCCAATGAACATCTAGGTTGCTTCCATGTCCTGGCTATTGTAAACAGTGCTGCGATGAACATTGGGGTGCAGGTGTCTCTTTCAATTCTGGTTTCCTCGGTGTTTGCCCAGCAGTGGGATTGCTGGGTCATACTGGAGCTTTATTTCCAGTTTTTTAAGGAATCTCCAAACTGGTCTCCATAGTGGCTGTATTAGTTTGCATTCCCACCAACAGTGTAAGAGAGTTCCCTTTACTCCACACTCTCTCCAGCATTTATTGTTAGTAGACTTTCTGAGAGCAGCCATTCTGACCAGCATGAGATGATAGCTCATTGTGGTTTTCATTTGCATTTCTCTGATAATGAGTGACGTTGAGCATCTTTTCATGTGTTTGTTAGGCATCTGTATGTATTTTTTGGAGAAATATCCATTAATTTCTTTGGCCAATTTTTAATTGGGTCATTTATTGTTTTGTTATTGAGCTGCATGAGCTGTTTGTATATTTTTGAGATTAAATCTTTGTGATTTTTTTCTACCAATGATTACCAGTAAGACAAAGGGAAAGAGTAAAAGCAAACGAATAAAGACACTGACTGTATTTCTACCAATTGCAATTGGAAGAGCACCACAGACCTGAAGATCAGACTGTCAGCAAGGTGGTTTTGCACTGTACTTTATTCCACAGAGAGTAGTAGAGAAGTGACAGTGGGGACCTTTGCAGGGGGGAAAACATTTAGGGGCAAATCCCGTCGACAGAAGAGGAAATGATTATCTTTGTGACTAGCTAGTTTCAGGAGAACGGACTTTTAATCACCGTTCCTAATCATGAGACAGAAAACAAGGAGTTGGATGGTCTGTGTCTGCCCTTTAATGACAAGGAGGAAGGTCTATACTTGACCTTGTGGTAGGTAAACCCAGGAGTCACTGGAAACTTTGGATGAGTCTACCGAATTCAGACGGGCAAGGGTGGTGCTTTACATTAAGTCATTTTGGGGACATGAAAGTCTGCAGAGATTTCTTTACTGTGGCTTTTCTTAACAGCTCAGGTGAAGTTGAACTTTGTCAGCATGGTAAATATGAGCATCTTTCATGCCGGTCCCAGTAGATAAGTATAAAGGCAGAGAGGTTCGAACACCCCTCACCTTTTAAAATTGGATTATGATTGCTTTAAATGTTGTGCTAATTTTTGCTGTAGGACAAGGGTGAATCAGCTATAAGTGTATACATATATCCCCTCCCTCTTGAACTTCTCTTCCACCCCCGAACCCCACCCCTCTAGGTCATTACAGAACACCAAACTAAGCTTCCTGTGCTATATAGAAGCTTGCCACTACCTATCTATTTTACACATGGTAATCTGTATATTTCAGTGCTACTCTCTCAATTCAATCCATCTTCTCCTTGCCTGCTGTGTCCATAATTCTCTTGTCCATGTCTGAGACTCTAATCTTGCCCTGCAAATAGGTTCATCAGTACAGTTTTTCTAAGTTTCACATATATGTGTTGATGTAGGATATTTGTTTTTCTCTTTCTGATTTCACTCTGTATAAAAGGTTCTAGCTTCATCCAATTCACTAGAAATGACTCAAATTCGTTCCCTTTTATAACTGATGAATATTCCATTGTATACATGTACCACAACATCTTTATCCATTCATTGACAGACATCTACGTTTCTTCGATGTCATGGATATTGTAGATATTGGTGCAAGGAACACTTGGGTACATGTGTCTTTCTGAATTATAGTTTTCTCAGGGCGTATACCCAAGAGTGTGATTTCTGGGTCATGTGGTAGTTTTATGGACTTCCGTGGTAGCTCAGCTGGTAGAGAATCCATGTACAGTGTGGGAGAACCCAGTCCAAATCCTGGGTCGGGAAGACCCCCTGGAGAAGGGATAGGCTAGCCACTCCAGTATTTATGGGCTTCCCTGGTGGCTCAGACAGTAATGGATCTGCTGGCACTGCGGGAGACCGGCTTTGGTCCCTGGGTTGGGAAGATCCCCTGGAGGAGGGCATGACATCCCACCTCGGTATTCTTGCCTGGGGAATCCCCATGGGCAGAGTAGCCTGGTGGGCTACTCTGGGGTTGCAAAGAGTCAGACACAGCTGAGAAACTAAGCACAGCACAGCACGTGGTAGTTTTATTCCCAGTTTTTAAAGAAATCGCCATACTGTTCTCCATACTGGCTGTATTATTTTCATTCTCACAAAGAGTATAAGACGATGCCCTTTTCTCCATGTCCACTCCAATATTTATTTTGTGTAGACTTCTGATGATGGCCATTCTGACTGCTGTGACAAGATAGCTAATTGTGGTTCTGATTTTCATTTCTCATGATGAGCGAGGCTGAGCATCTTTTCATGTCTTTGTTGACAGGTTCCGTTTTCACTCTGGATGCAATCGACACTAAAACATCACTGTATAGTTCTCAAAAGGTTTTTTTTTTTTTTTTTTGGTAATCTAAATGAAGGCAACAAAAAGGAGTCATTATCCCAGAGTAGGATCATCATCCTCTTCAATTCAGGAAACTAACTCACGGAGAGTGTAAGTAACTTGCCCACGGTCACAGAAGGAATAAGTGGTGGGACCTTGATTCAGATCTAGGTATCTATGGCTTCATCACCTCCCAGCTCGGCACCACAGGGTGATGGTTTCCAGATCCACACTTCAGGCTCAGCACTCTCTTCCTGACTACAGACTCCCCTAGTCAACTGACAGGGCTGCAGGGAGACTGCACTCAACAAGTGCTGGGCAAATTCTGGGACACCGGAGATGCCTTCACAGGGAAGAGAAGTGAAAGACACACTGGGTCCCACAGGTCTCTACCCACCCCCTGGAGGGAGTGAGGAGCTACAGGAGGTTGTAAAGCGGGCTGTTTCTCTGAGAGACAGGCTGATGGACTGCCGTTCTGCATGCATGTGACAAGAAACACTTGTTCCTTTGAGTTTATTTCTCTTTATGGTTGACAATACATACCACATGGTGAAAATACACAAAGCAGATATGTAAAACCAAGCGGATATATGGATAAGCAGATACATTCCCATTTTACTGACGGAATACCTGACAGTAAGACAGCACTTCTCTGTAAAAGGAGAACATTCTCCTAGACTAAAGCAATGAAACAGGAAATTAGTCTTTTTCTTAATTCTTAGCCTCATTCCCCCATCACAGATGAGGCATCATGGGCACAGAGAAGTTAGGTCAGCTCCCCCAAGCCGTTTTGATAGTACGTGTTTGAGTCCCCCAGGCAAGGAATATTCAACATGTCCAAACTGCACCCATCCCCCCAACCCCCATGCCCCACACAGCTGCACCTCCTTTACTGTCCCCTGACTCAGTGCAAGGCAGCCTTCTCCCCAGCTGCTTAGGCCAGAGATGCTTAAAGCCATCCTTGCCTGCTTCCACTCTTTCACCACACTTTCAATCATCAACCCTCACCTCTCGACCTCCTAAGTCTAAGTAAGATCCTGTTCCTTCTCTCCATCAGCACAGTGAGTTCTCTAGGCCAGTTCACACTCGTCTCTCTCCTTGACAAGCACTAGCAATCCTGATGCTTTCCAACACATGGTCTGTCCTGCTGCCTGAGGAACGGAAGCTTTCTTCAGTGCAATCTGGGCATGACACCCCTGCTCAAAACTCTGCACAGGCTGCCTGCTGCTCTTAGGATACTGTCCAGCCTCCTGGACTAGGCACAGCAGGTCTTGTCTTGCCCTCAAATGCCCGATCTTCACCAGACACCCTCCATCTGCTCCATGCCCCACTTGATATTCCAACCACCCAGACCTCTCTCTGTTCATCAGATGGCGGTGTGCTCACACTCCTACTCCCTAGCCACCCCCCGCCCCCTCTCTCCCCCTCCCCACCCACCAATTTCACAATCTCACTCCTGCCTTTGCCTCCATCTTAACATGCCCTTCCTCCCTCCTCATCTGCCTGATTCCTTCTTAGGTTCAGCTGTCAGGCTCAGTAGAGCAATTTCCATTTTTCCTGGGGAGAACCTGGGAGAAAAGTCACAGTTAACAGATTTGATATTTTTACCAAATGGAAGGTGGTGGAGATTTCACTATGAATCCCTGCTGCACGATGAGCTGATGCGAAATGCAATCTAATGGCAGAGTTTGTCTTTGAAAGGCTTCCGTGCTAAGCAAAGGATACAGACAGAAAAGCTCTCCTCTTGCTTTATATGGCCCGTTGTTGTCTTTGAATATGGCCTTTTGAACTTGGTCACAGAGTTGGAAGCATAAAGGGATCCAGGGTGACCACCTGCTTCAGAGTGAGCAGGGATAAACCAGAGCATGGAAATTTCAAAATGTCACTTTACACTGTCTATGACCCAGTACACGGAACAGGACTTGAGCTGCCCTACCCATGCACTGTGCGTTGATGAGATTTTCACTCTTTTTCACTTTATAGTGTTGAGTTCCTGTTAGGACAAGATGAAGTATATTGACACGTCCTCCCTGTGCAGGGTGTGATTTACTAGTATGTGTGGTCATCAGGGAGGCAAGGATGAGCTGCCAGCTCAGTATGGGGACCCTCCTAGGGAATGTCACAGCACCTTCTTGCAACTCCTCAGGTGTCTCCACCTGGTGCCATCAACCCATGGAGGGAACTGCCAGTTCCTGTGATGGCCAGTGGAGGGAGCGACCCCACTGCTGCTTCTACTTGCTACAGATTCAACTGTGACGACTGACTTCCTTCACTACAACTCCTCTGAGCAGAACACACCTAAATATGAAAAGAAGTGTGTGCCTGTGGTATGTAAAGCCAATTAAATAGTTGGACACGGCACCAGTTCCACCACCCCACCCCAACCCCCACCCCAACCAGAGGATGGAGTAGACTCTCAGGGGCTCTGAATGCCTCCCTCACCACTGATGTGTCCGTACCAGGGGGGTCAGTGTAAATGACGAACCTGGAGCCTACTTATGGAGTTTGTGGGAGCCAGGTATATGGGGTTTTATTCCCCACAGTCCCAGAAGGGTAAGGATGAACCCCAGCCTTCTCAGAGACAAGGAAGCAAGCTGAAAGAGCTTAGGTGGCTGATGCAGTAAAAGCTGGATCTGGGAGTCACGCCCTAGTTTCTCTTGAGTGCAAAGCCAGTCTTCTCTGCAGTCACAGCAACACGGGTGGCTTGTGTGTCAGTTACCGAGATGCAGATGTTGTTCCATGAGAGGAGAGCCATCAGTGTCCCAATCTCCTGTCCGCGTGTGAAACACGGGTACCCAGTAGGGCAAAGCCACCCTGAAAGGTTCTAACCCCCTTTGTGTATGCGCCTTAGGAGGATCAGCTTTGCAGCCAAGAAACTGGAGTCCGCTGGTAGGAAAGGGTTGCTCCAGAGGCAACACCAAGCAGGACTTTAACTTCCCTGGTGGGAAGGCACTCTGCCATATCAGAGAGGCTTTGCAACCAGCCCCCACCCCAGTTATGTCTCCACCAGTCTCACTCTATTTATCAGATATAAGGAATCAGGAGGCACGCCAAAGCACAGGAAGTGATTTTAGTGGCTATAAGACGGCACTGGAGACGACCTAGCTGCCATGGTGGTCTGGAGACAACTGGGAATGAAAGTCTGTCTGGCTCCACCTGTGTCCAGGTCTGTGCTCTTCTGCTCGTGTGTGTGTGTAAACTGTGGAAGGTCAAAGTGCCACCTCAAGAAATCTCCCCGTCCCCCCGAGAATGTGTCCTGACTAGGGACCCAAACTGCATCCCACCCCCAGACATATGGCAGGGGTCAGATGCTCTCTTCTGTGTTCCCAGAGTTCTATAATTGAAATCCTGCCATCGCTTTTCTCACACAGCACGTGGCAGTCATCTGCTTGCAGGGGACAGTCCCCATCATCCCTAACCAATCCAGCCGCAGTAGGAGGAGACATAGCATCTGGTCCCTGCTTAGAACTAATTCCTCAATGAATGAAGGACAGGGACTCAAGGTAAATTCTCAGTCAATAAAGCGTAGCTCTTCATGGACCAGTTACTTTTGTGTTAATAATGACACAGGAGAATGGAGTAAGCAGGACATCTGTAAAATCAGATTCTCTTCCCTTTGGGGACGGGGATAGGAGTGCATGTTTCATATGACCCTTAATTCTGGCAACTCCTGATCAAAGAGGCTGCAAGGTTCATTACACACGTGTTGGTCACTCTGTTGCCCCATCAGCCACAGTTGTAGCCTCACAGTGGAACTGGGGTCAAGATCCTGAGAGCACCAGTCAGGTCACTGAACGTTTCCCAAGGACCAAGTGGCAATGTAGGCCCCGCAACTATGTGTCCAGATGATGGACAGTTGAATGACATCAGGCTGCTAGTGGAGTCTCTGACACTGTGCCCGGAGCCCAGGTGTCTATGGAGTCGGGGACACCAGTACAGGTAGGAAAGGCGTGTCGAGTCCAGGGGAGGCCGTCAGCCTCACTCGGAGCTGCCCCTCGTGCATCCTCCTCACTCCTTGCTTGCCCCACCTCAGCTGTCTCTGCTCTTTCCCCCTGTCCTGCCTCTGCCTCCCTCACAGGCCTGGCACAGGCATGTCCATCAGCACCTATGACCGCTGCTTGTCCCTGTTCGTTCACCGACAGAGCAGACACTTACCCAGTGCCGTGGTATTTAGTCCCCGCTTTTTGTTCAACTCTCACTCCCTGCTCCCAGCTGCCCTGGCCTCCTGGCAGTGTCTGCCCCCCGCATTTATCCCCACTGTTCCCTCTTCTGCAATATCCTGACCCCAGATGTCTGCTGTGCTGAGTCCTTTCCCCCTTCAAGTCTTTGTTAAAATATCAGCTCCTCAATGAAGCCCGCCCTGGTTGCTCTGTTCAATACTGAGACTTGCAGCTTTCCCCCTTGCTGCCCACAGTACCAGTCCCTTACAGGACTTACATGTATCTGATCACAGCACCACCCCCTTCTAACACACTCTAGAATGTCCTGGGTTGTTATGAGGTAGGGTGCCTCCTACCCCTACCCCTTCCCCTTTGGGGACAGTAAGTCCAGCACAGGGATTTCTGTGGGCTGGCCACTTGTATCCACCACAGAGAGCCAGGAAAAGCCTCAATGCATATGTGCTGCCTGAAGCAATGTGCCTGCCTCCCTGATAGACTGTGAGACCCCTGAGGGTCCTGTTCTTCTTGTCCTTGGGGCAGGCCCTCCCTCCACGCAGGGAGAAGGCCTCAAGGTGTGGCTGCCTCAGTTTCAGCCACACCTCCAGCCCAGCAGCTCCGTGACCTGGGACTCAGGAGTCACCTGGCTTCACTTCAAAATGTAAACGCCTGTCTTTAAAGGAATGTAGGTATTTTCAATGTTTAGACTTTACTTTCGGCCTCAAGTTTTTTGGTACCCACATTGAGTACGAATTGTTGTAGCCTCTGAAATATGAGTTCACAATTTTTGATGAATTTGGTTGTGCCAATGTGAAACAACGTGAAACATACTGGAGTGTGACATCAAGTGGGCCTTAGGAAGCATTACTAGGAACAAAGCTGGTGGAGTTGACGGAATCCTGGCTATTTCAAATGCTAATGGGTGATGCTGTTAAAGTGCTGCACTCAATATGCAAGCAAATTTGGAAAACTCCACAGTGGCCACAGGACTGGAAAGGTCAGTTTTTATTCCAATCCCAAAGAAGGGTGATGCACTGGACACCCAACACCAAACAATCCACCAAACTGAAACACTAGAGACTCAATAAATGAGGCAAGACACAAGAAATCAGCTGAGATGAAATTCGAATACAGGCCGACATGCATTTAGCAACTTCATAAGCTGCCATGGAGAAACCCAACTGCACAGAGCACTGGTATGGTGAACGCATACAGCTCTTTCACAATGTTCCATGCAGCCACCACAAAGAGAACTCAGACCATGGTACCCCGCATCCTACAACCCCCAAAATTCACAGCCCAAGACATATAAACCCCTCAAGGTTTAAGCACCCTCAATCCCTGGTTCACAGACTTATCTCCAGGTCAGAGATGGCACACTCAGGGTGCAGAGCCACCGATGGGTCAGATCCCTCCCATGCTTTGTCAAACACACTTTGTGATGTCACAACCAAGGGTATGGACACCTAGGGTATTCACGTCCCCTGAAATCCCTACGTGGATCAATCCTAGTTGTGGACTTGAAGCTCTTCTAAGGAACTGGACACAAGCAGTCCAGCCTCCTGCCAAGACCTCCCACCCTACAAATGGTACCCAGATGCCAGTAAAGGCACATTCACTCCCCTGCCCCACTGAGGCCAGTGTGAACTGGTGAAACACCTTTGCAGGGGTCTGTGGCAGCACCCATCAGAATTTACATTCCATCCTGCCCTCACCCTCGGCACCATTTGCCTTCATGAAAGAGGGACAAGTGTCAGTCCTATTCTGTGATGCCTCCTTGGCGTTTAGAACAGCGTCAGGCACATGCACATAGTAGGTACTTCACAGATGTGTGTTTAGCCAAGGAAGTCTTTGATCCAGCGGTCTCCCTGCTGTGAATGTGCCTTAAGGAAATATTCCCACATGCTCAGAGATGTGTGTACAATGACAGCAAATTTCTAAGGGAAACTCTAGTGCCCATTGATAGTCAGTTACCATTTACTTATATTTTCATTAATTTCTTTCAATTGGTTTTGTGATTTTCAATGTACAAATCTTACACCTCCTTGTTTAAACTAATTCCTAAGTCCTTTTTATATTGTAACTGGAATTTTCTTACTTATTAGGAGTATTCACCACTAGTATGGAAATACAGTTGAGTTTTGTATATTGAAGTTGGTGATGATTTCACGGGTGCGTACACAGCTTTTTACATGTCACACATACCACAATAAAGTGGTTTAAGAAAATAAAAATGAAAGCAAAGTAAAGGTATGTCCAAATTATAAAAAAAAAAAAAAAAAAACTCAGGGAATGTGTTGGTAGAACTGGCTTACAAGAAAAACTAAAGGAAGTTCTTCATGCTATAATAAGTGAATTCAGAGTTAATCTGAATCCATGTGAAAAAGCAAAGAGCACAGGTAAAGGTAATTATATGAAGAAAAATTCTTTATGGATACATATTTCCCTCCTTTCTTCCTGTATTTAAAAAGCAACTGTCTAAATCAATATCACATAATTTATTGTTGTGAAAGCAGTAGTTGCTCAGTCACATCTGACTCTTGGCAACCCCATGACTGTAGCCTGCTAGGCTCCTCTTTCCATGGGAATCTCCAAGCAAGAATACTGGAGTGGTTAGCCATTCCCTTCTCCAGGGGATCTTCCTGACTAAGGGATTGAACCCGGGTCTCCTGCATTGCAGGCAGATTCTTTACTGTCTGAGCCACCAGAGAAGCCCAATTATTGTTGGGCCAACAATATATGGAATGTAATGTATTTGCAGTAGCAGCACAAAGGAAGTGGTTGGGAGCAAAGCTGTATTAGGGAAGGAAACAACTCTGATGGTGTCAAATCCATACAAACATATGCAAAGTATCAGAAATCATGACAAAGAGGGTGAATATAACAGAAGCTATAAATAGATACCTGATATCCTGTTGTATGGGAGAAGGCAATGGCACCCCACTCCAGTACTCTTGCCTGGAAAATCCCATGGATGGAGCAGCCTGGTAGGCTGCATTCCATGGGGTCTCGAAGAGTCAGACACGACTGAGCGACTTCACTTTCACTTTTCACTTTTATGCGTTGGAGAAGGAAATGGCAACCCACTCCAGTGTTCTTGCTTGGAGAATCCCAGGGATGGGGGAGCCTAGTGGGCTGCCGTCTATGGGGTCACACAGAGTCAGACACGACTGAAGTGACTTAGCAGCAGCAGCAGCATCCTGTCGTATATCAGCTTTTCAACATATAACGTTATATATAATACAATAATGATAAGAGTATATTAATGAGCTTACCCTTTATAGATTTATTATATATGTGACAATATGAGGAAAAGAGGGAAACCCGAATAGAGTGATATAGGAATAATGTTTCTGTATCTCATTAGAATTTGTGTAAATTTCAAGCTAATTGTGATAAAGCAAGATGTTTACAGTGGCATACAGCTAAGGAAACAACTTAAAAGTAGTGGAAAATCAGTAAAGAGTTTAAAATGCTACATTAGAAAATATCCATTGAATGGAAAAGAAAGCAGTAAAATGAGGACCATAGAACAAAATGACATGAGACAGAAATATACATTGGCAGATGTAAGTCTGTATCAACATTAAATGTAAATAGATAAAACAATCCAACCAGAAGGCAGACACTGAGAGAACAGTTAAAGAAAAAAAAAACATCCATGTGTATGTTGTCTACAGAGGACACAGTTTAGATTCTAAGATACATAAATTACCATGTATGTGTGTGTGTGTTGTGTCACTCAGTCGTGTTTAACTCTCTGGGGCCCCATGGACTGTAACCTGCCAGGACCCCTCTTCATGGAATTTTCCAGGCAAGAATACTGGAGTGGGTTGCTATTTCCTACCCCAGGGGATCTTCCAGAGCAAGGGATTGAACCTGAGTCTCCGCATTGGCAGATGGGTTCTTTACCACTAGCGCCCCCTGGGAAGCTTTATATGACCCAGCATTTCTACTCCTAGACAGTTTTCCCAAGAGAAATGAAAATATGCTCACACAGTGGGCTGCACTCAAATATTCCACACATGTATTCCTAATAGCCAAATGTAGAAACAACCCAGTTATTCAACAACTGGTATACAGATGAAAGAAAAACAAAAGAGTATACCTGTACAAAGGAATACTACACGATAGTAAAAAAAAAAAAAAGTAACTAGTGCATGTAAGAGCAAGGATGCATCTCAACTGTGCAAATGAGAGAAACCAGACACAGAAGGCTACATATTATATGATTTCATGTCAATGGATTTCTGGAAATGGCACAACTATTGGCATAGAAATGTATCTGTGGTTGCCAGGGTACAGGAGTGGAGGAAGGAGTCTGATAGCAGATACCCCAAGGGAGCATTTTTGAACATTGAGACGTTTTATACCTTTTTATTGTGGTAGCATTTACACCACAGTATACATTTGTAAAAAATCTACAAACAGTAATATGTTAAAGTGTTGGCTTTTATTGTATATAAATTATACCACAACACTTTATTAAAGGAAAAGGAAATTTTAAGTATTTAAATACTGGTTATTGTATCCATGTAGACCATGAGCTCAAAAACATAAAAATCTAATTTGGAATTCTTCCCAGACCTGGACAACTTCCAGAATTCACCATGACAGTTTTGTACTTTATGACAAGAAACTTAGTCTTAACTATGTTTATGATTCCCTTTCCCTCACCTCAAGTCCAAATTCTTGCTGAGTTCTGTCCGTTTTACTTCGTAAACGTCTAATGCATCTACTTTTTCTAAAACATCTATTTCTGTGTCATTGACTACGCTAAGACCTCTGACTGCGTGGATCACAACAAATAGAGAAAATGCTTAAACAGAGGGCAGTGCCAGACTACTCGACCTGTCTCCTCAGAAACCTGTATGGGGGCCAAGAAGCACCCGTTAGAACCAGAGTAGGAACAAATGACTGCTTCATAATTGGGGAAGGAGAACGGCAAGGCTGTACATTCTCATGCTGCTTATTTAACTTATACACAGAGTACATCATGCAAAACGCTGGACTGGTTGATTCAAAAGCTGGAATGAAGATTGCTGGGAGAAATCTCGACAAGCTCAGATACACAGATGATACCACTCTAATGGCAGAAAGTGAAGAGCGACTAAAGAACCTTTGGATACAGGTGAAAGAGGAGAGGGAAAAACCTGGCTTAAAACTCAATTAAAACACTAAGATCAGGGCATCTGGTCCTATCACTTCATGGCAAATAGAAGGGGGATAAGTGGAGGCAGTCCATCCTAAAGGAGATCAGTCCTGGGTGTTCATTGGAAGGGCTGATGTTGAAGCTGAAACTCCAATACTTTGGGCACCTGATGCAAAGAACTGACTCATTTGAAAAGACCCTAATGCTGGCAAAGATTGAGGGCAGGAGGAGAAGGGGACAACAGAGGATGAGATGGTTGGATGGCATCACCGACTCAAGGGACATGAGTTTGGGTGAACTCCGGGAGTTGGTGATGGACAGGGAGGCCTGGCGTGCTGTGGTTCGAGGGGTCACAAAGAGTCGGACATGGGTGAGCGACTGAAGTGAAATGAAGTGGAAGCAGTGACACATTTCATTTTCTTGGGCTCGAAAATGACTGCAAATGGTGATTGCAGCCATGAAATTAAAAGACGCTTGGTCCTTGGAAGGAAAGCTATAACAAACCTAGCTTGCATGAATTCTCAGGCACTTCAGTAGCGTCTGGCTCTTTATGACCCCATGGACAGAGGCCCACCAGACTCCTCTGTCCAGGGGATTCTCCAGATGAGAATACTGCAGTGGGTTGCCATGCCCTCTTCCAGGGGATCTTCCTGACACAGGGATTGAACCCATATCTCCTAAGTGTGCTGCATAACAGACAGATTCCCCACTGAGCCCCCGGGGAAGCCCATGACAAACCTAGACAACATTAAAAAGCAGAGACATCACTTTGCTGACAAAGGTCTGTAGAGTGAAAACTATGGTTTTTCCAGTAGTGATGTACAGATGTGTGAGTTGGATCATTAAGAAGGCTGAGTGCCAAAGAACTGATGCTTTCTAATTGTGGTGCTAGTGATGAGCCTTGAGAATCCCTTGGACAGCAAGGAGAACAAACCCGCCAATCCTAAAGGAAATGAACTCTGAATATTCACTGGAAGGACTGATGCTGAAGCTGCAATACTTTGGCCACCTGAAGCGAATAGCTGACTCTTGGAAAGGACCCTGATGCAAAAAGATTGAAGGCAGGAGGAGAAGGGGGCGACAGAGGGTGAGATGATTAGATAGCATCACCAACCCAATGGACATTAATTTGATCAAACTCAGGGAGATAGTGGAGAACAGAGGAGCCTGGCATGGTGCAGGCCATGGGTAGTAAATAGTTGGACACGACTGAGCAACTGAACAACCACCACCACCTCCACCTTACCTTTGAGCTTCCCTAAGCTTCCAGAGCCCCACTCTCAGCAGGACGAAGAAGCTTTCTGTGTCTGTCAGTGGTAAAGGCTGAGACTTAAGTCTTCACACACTCAGTGCCCCCTGCTTAGGTGATGATGGGTCCTTAGAATGCTCATCACTGCCTCCCAGAGCTCAGACCAGGGAGCCTTCTCACAACAAGAATGGAGCACCTACCCAGGTACAGAAATGGGAGTTGGAGCTGTTTACCCACTCTCCAAGTGCTTTCTCCCTTTACATTCATTTGCACATTTCTTCTTGAGTCACCAAATCCAACTCAACTCATCCCCACCTGATAACTGTAACAAGCTGCACCTGCATCTCTATCAGGGTGGGTGCACGTGCCCCCTGCACTATGAATTTTCTTTCTCTCTCTTCAGAATCTCTAGACTCCCAGACACCACCCTCAAAAGGGGCAGTGATGCAGGGGAGGTTGTGACTCTCATCCACAGCCTGGGTCAATGCACGGCTGTGTTATATATAACCTCTTTCCCTCTTAGAATGAACCTTATCTTCTAGCTTTCCTCCTGCTTCTTGGCCACCCTGCTCACCGTTTGGCTTTGCTTTTCCCTTAGGTCCATTCCCTGTGTTTCTCCTTTGCACTTCTTTTCTGTTTATGTGTCTGTCTGGTCCACCAGTGTGATATTCCCATCATCCACCACACATCACTGGTCTTGTTATTTCAAGCACTGCAGACACGTCCTGAAACATGCTAGTAATCAATGTGTGTGTACTCAATGAAGGAATATTTTTAATGACTGACAGGAAAAGCATCTCCTCCATGTAGGAGTCAGTATATATGTGTCATATTTATAGCACCATACATAAAGCCTTGTGTCTTTTTCCAGACACTGTAGGGGTGTGGCTCTGTCTTCATGCCCTGGTGCCCTTGCATGTCCCCACTTAGGCTACGTAGACAAGGCTAAACTGTAGGCTGACTTGAATCTTGGCAGAGAACCCCCTGATTGCTCTTGCAGCAAGGGGAGATAAGCAGCCTGATGAAGAGCTGCTATGAGGCCATTTCTCACCTGCCTCCTCATCCAGCTGGAGGTGACACAAAGTTGTTACTCATCCACCTCTGGTTTCAGTTGAACATAGGATGGTCTCCCTAGCCCCAGCTTGAGATACAGCTGTGGACTACAGAGCTGCTCAGTGCCATAGGGCACAACTGCGGGCTCCTTCCTGGCAGAGACCCACCACCTGTAGTGCCTTTACTGAGGCCTTCCAATTCAGTGGCAAACCGCGGGACTAGGGACAAGGCAAGTGACACCAGGGTCATATTGCTTCTGCACTGTCTGTAAGGTAGAATCTGAATCCATTCGGGTTCATTGTCTCCTTACTGGCCAAGCCCGTAGAAGGTGACAAGCCAAACTAACAACTGCAGTGGTGCCCGAGGCCCTGTAGCTCCTGCGCTGTGACTTAGGGACTGGCTGCCTCACTACGTGACAGAGTCTGGTGTTGTGTGATGTTGTGTGACCAGAATATTGGCTTATTTTCTTTGTCATCACACAAAGCAAGGAGCACAGTTTTCACTACATACTATGACTTAGGGTAGCTTTGTCAGTCCTCATTAACAAACCCACCTTAGAATGGATGCCATATCTGATACCAGCTATTTAATCTGCTAATATAAATAAACGTATTGTCTAAATCAATATTTATTTAGACAAAATATGTTTCTGAAGTCCAATTCATTTTAAAAGTTAACCTTATAGTCTACTTGAAATTCAAAATCTGTATCACTTGTGAGAGAACTGTTAATTGTAAAGGTAAATGTTTAAATGAAAAAATGGAGTAGAATAAGCCAAATCCATTTGCAGTGTAATGCCTACTTCACGTTATCTTGTTTATTCTTCATAACAAATATTTAGTGTAAAATTGTAATTTCCATTTTAGAAATGGGGAAACAGATCCAAAGGATGTAAATACCTTTCTCACCTTCACACAGTTATGTGTCAGAACCAGTACTGATACTCTTAGTTATGTCAAGTGCTGTGCTTAGTCGCTCAGCCTTGTCCAACTCTTTGCGACCCCATGGACTGTAGTCCGTCAGGCACCTCTATCCATGGGGATTCTTCAGACAAGAATACTGGAGTGGGTTGCCGTGGCCTCCTCCAGGAGATCTTCCCAACACAGGGATCAAACCCAGGTCTCCAGCACTGCAGGCAGATTCTTTACCGTCTGAGCCACTGGGGAAGCCCAGTTATGTCATGTCATAGCCAATAAGGAGACAGAGCAGATAAAACTCAAGTTATTTTGTCTCAGGAAGTTCCCCTCATTCCTTTCCCTTTTCTTCTAGCTAGGATCTAATCTTGTCAGGGAGCTCCATGACCTAGGGGCTTTTTCACATCTTTTTGGTAAGATAGGATACTCTAATTTAAGTCTCAATTTGTCTTAAATTTGAGGTAGGTTTGAACCTCCCATTTTCAGTCCTTTTGGACCTGGATTTTCATACCTCTGTAAGGGCACAACAGCTGCTATTTATAATCCCCTGTTATTCGCTAAGCAGAGTGAAGTCTGAATAGGTCCTTTGTTGCAGAAATATATTTTTTTGGTGCGTGAGGATGCAGATAGGGGCTCAGAGATGTAAGCGTTTTGTTATTATGTTAATAATAAGGATATAAGGGAGGAATCAGACAGCTGGAGGTCTTCCCTGTAGCTCAAACGGTAAAGAATCTGCAGGAGACCAGAGTTCGATCCCTGGGCTGGGAAGATCCTCTGGAGAAGGGAATGGCAATCCACTCCAGTATTCTTGCCTGGAGAATTCCATGGACAGAGAAGCCTGGTGGCCTACAGTTCGTGGGGTCGCAAAGAGTCAGACATGACTGAGTGATTCACACACACACACACACACACAGAGACAACTGGAGGGCTTCTGAGATCTGCTATCAAGCCAGTGGAGGACATCATGGAGAAGAAAAGATGTTTGTGGCTGCTCTCTCCCTGCACCCAAAAAAACTTGGAAGGCAAGTCAGAAATGTGTGAAAGATATGCTGTGCTATTTGCCATGGAATTTGAAAGCAGTTTTTTTTCCTGTCTCCCTACAACCTTTAACAATGGCTTTGGCATTCCATTTCTCTATAGGGCAGTACAAACATATTACATTTTAAAAAATGTTTCTCTGTCAATGCTTTCATCAGGGACACCATATAAGATATGGGTGGCATATTTTGTAAACCCATTTATTCAAGAGAAGACCAAAGGCTTTTATGAATTTTTTATGTGTGGGTATATATATGTATGTATATGCATTAACATGTAGATTACACCTAAAGAATATGTTATGACCCAATTTTTTTAACCCTAGAAGTGCAAGGGTGGTTTAAATGTATAAGGTTACAAGTGCAATTCACCACATTAATAGAAAAATGGAGGGAAAACAATTCTATGATCATCATAATTGATGCAGTATAAGTGTTTGATGAAAATTAATCTATATTCAAGACAGCAAACTAGGAATAGAATGGAACTTACTGTGATAAAGTATATCTACAAAAAAGCAATGTAAACAGGTTGAAATGGAGAAGATTTTTCATTTCCTATTTGGATAGATGCCGATTATCATCTACTTTAGTCAAGAATATTCTGGCCAGGTTTGTTCAAAGCTGCAAAATGAGGATGGGTTTAAGATTTAAGCCAGTAGAAACTGTTGATATTCAAATATAATTGTATCTTTTGAAAAGCAAAAATAATCTACATCTAAATTTGTGGAATTAATATGCATATTTAGAGTTACTGTTGGACAGAAAATCTATATGCAGACATTCTCTCTCTACATACATCCTCAACTAGACAATAAAAATCACAAACCATGAATTTTCAATAACATTAAATACCCAGGGATAAATTTAACAAAAAATGTGCAATTAGAAAAGGAAACTTTATTGACAGAACTTTAACAGTCAAATACACAACATAAGAACAGCATAGATGGTTTCAGTTTATCTTCTTTCAAGCAAATGGCTGCCCTTCACCTATAATAAACATTTAAAAAGTCACTTAGCAGAAGTTTAGTTCGATGATGGGAGACATATACAAAGTTCACTGCAGTTGTAGTTTTATAAAATGGACTAAAACAGAAACACTAAGGGTGACCTTTGGCTTACCTTCAGTTAATCCTCTCTAGAGATTTTATAGACTTTTCAAGCATATTACCAGTATTTTTAGGGCAATTTATAGATTCAACGCAATCCCTATCAAGCTACCAACAGTATTCTTCACAGAGCTAGAACAAATAATTTCACAATTTGTATGGAAATACAAAAAACCTCGAATAGCCAAAGCGATCTTGAGAAAGAAGAATGGAACTGGAGGAATCAACCTACCTGACTTCAGGCTCTACTACAAAGCCACAGTTATCAAGACAGTATGGTACTGGCACAAAGACAGAAATATTGATCAATGGAATAAAATAGAAAGCCCAGAGATAAATCCACGCACATATGGACACCTTATCTTCGACAAAGGAGGCAAGAATATACAATGGATTAAAGACAATCTCTTTAACAAGTGGTGCTGGGAAATCTGGTCAACCACTTGTAAAAGAATGAAACTGGACCACTTTCTAACACCATACACAAAAATAAACTCAAAATGGATTAAAGATCTAAACGTAAGACCAGAAACTACAAAACTCCTGGAGGAGAACATAGGCAAAACACTCTCCGACATACATCACAGCAGGATCCTCTATGACCCACCTCCCAGAATATTGGAAATAAAAGCAAAAATAAACAAATGGGACCTAATTAACCTTAAAAGCTTCTGCACATCAAAGGAAACTATTAGCAAGGTGAAAAGACAGCCTTCAGAATGGGAGAAAATAATAGCAAATGAAGCAACCGACAAACAACTAATCTCAAAAATATACAAGCAACTCCTACAGCTCAACTCCAGAAAAATAAACGACCCAATCAAAAAATGGGCCAAAGAACTAAATAGACATTTCTCCAAAAAAGACATACAGATGGCTAACAAACACATGAAAAGATGCTCAACATCACTCATTATCAGAGAAATGCAAATCAAAACCACTATGAGGTACCATTTCACACCAGTCAGAATGGCTGCGATCCAAAAGTCTACAAATAATAAATGCTGGAGAGGGTGTGGAGGAAAGGGAACCCTCTTCCACTGTTGGTGGGAATGCAAACTAGTACAGCCACTATGGAGAACAGTGTGGAGATTCCTTAAAAAACTGGAAATAGAACTGCCTTATGATCCAGCAACCCCACTGCTGGGCATACACAGTGAGGAAACCAGAAGGGAAAGAGACACGTGTACCCCAATGTTCATCGCAGCACTGTTTATAATAGCCAAGACATGGAAGCAACCTAGATGTCCATCAGCAGATGAATGGATAAGAAAGCTGTGGTACATATACACAATGGAGTATTACTCAGCCATTAAAAAGAATACATTTGAATCAGTTCTAATGAGGTGGATGAAACTGGAGCCTATTATACAGAGTGAAGTAAGCCAGAAGGAAAAACATAAATACAGTATACTAAGGCATATATATGGAATTTAGAAAGATGGTAACAATAACCCGGTGTACGAGACAGCAAAAGAGACACTGATGTATAGAACAGTCTTATGGACTCTGTGGGAGAGGGAGAGGGTGGGAAGATTTGGGAGAATGGCAATGAAACATGTAAAATATCATGTAGGAAACGAGTTGCCAGTCCAGGTTCGATGCATGATGCTGGATGCTTGGAGCTGGTGCACTGGGACGGCCCAGAGGGATGGTATGGTGAGGGAGGAGGGAGGAGGGTTCGGGATGGGGAACACATGTATACCTGTGGCGGATTCATTTTGATATTTGGCAAAACTAATACAATTATGTAAAGTTTAAAAATAAAATAAAATTGGAAGAATAAAAAAAAATAAAAAAATAAAAAATAAAAATAAAAACACACTACTCTTCCTAGTCATACAAGAAAATAAGGACACTGAGTTCAGAACAAATGAAATCAATGGAACCTATCAGAAGGTAGTTTTCAGTAGAAGACAAAAGTGTGTACACATTCAGTAAAATATCTAACAACAAAAAACACCCTAAGAAAAACAAAATACACAAAAACTGAAACAAAATATCCCAAAAAAGTATCATTTAAATGCACTGGTTTGAAATAATATTCCGAATATAGGATAGCTAAACAGTTGTTCTCTCTGTTACTCCTTATGTGAAGTAAATAAAATGGCCAGTATTACATTTGTTTCTTCTCTACTGTGGAAAAGTGTAGACATTTTCATTTGTTCTAAATGGTTGATATGGTGGTTTTAAGTCGGTTAAACATTTGTCCCCCTTTTTACTTGTGGCCCTCATGTAATTCTAAATGTTTCTTTTCACCCTGGAAAGCATTCCAGTTGGTATAATACATTATATGGTGACACTAATTTTAAGTCATTACTATCACTGGTGACATGGTGACATCAAAATGTGAAGCAGAAATAGGACTGTTTCTCACAGCCACACCAAAAAAAAAGAAAGAAAGAAAGAAAGGAGAGAAGAAAGGGGAGAGCAAGAGGGAGTATGAGTGAGAGAGAAAAGCAAGTAGGAAGAGAGAAAGAAAATCTGGAAAAGCAGATTTTTTGGTTTCTAAATGATAATGGCTTTTGAGAGAAAATTCTGACCAATTTCAAAAGTTCATCCACGGTATTTGTGATGTTTAGTTATTTAGTTACTGTGGGGTATGTTAAATATTTGTTTTTCTACCCTACTATTTCATCAATATTCTGAAAATATTTGAGTGCCAGATTATACCCTGTTTTAATTCTGTAATATACTAACTGTTAGTGTCTTGTTCATATTTCTAATTATGTGTACTTGGGCTTTGTCCATTTTCTTCACAATTATGTAAACTGAGAGGAATCGACTGGCAGTCTGGGGTTGGCAGATACAAACTATTACATTCAGAATGGATAAACAACAAGGTCCTACTATACAGCAGAGGGTACTAATGTCCAATCTCCTGTGATAAATCACAATGGAAAAGAATATTAAAAAATATGTGTGTGTATATATATATTAAAAAATTACGTAAACTAACACATTGTCTTTATTTATTAGTTGAGTTTATTTTCCTCTTCCTAACAATTCATACCTGTCTTTTACTGAGTATCTTTTTCTTTTTCCCTTAGGTTTATTCTGTTGCTCTTTTTCTTACCTTTTATGTTGGATGTAGGATTTTATATTTATGTACCTTGTAATTTATGTATTTTCTTTTTAAATACACACATATTTAGACTAAGATTTTTCTATGAGAACATTTTAATCATGTTCTGTAGTTACTTGAAAGTAGTCTAAAAGTTGTATTTTCATCTAATTTTTCTAATGGATTGGGAAAAAAATGTAAAGTTAAAATATTTAGAAGGCTAATACACAGTAAATTCTTCCCTAACTATGAAGTTCTTCCTTTAAAATCAGAACCATGCAATTCATTGTCAGCAATTTGGAAAACACATATGTGAAAGATACTAAGTTGATTATGCGGGAAGAACTAGAGTTATAATCTTTGGCCTTCAAAACTTTTTAAACTTATGTATCAAAGAAGAAAAATAACATACTTGATATGGTTAGAGACGATTATATCATGAGGCTCAGATTTTTATTAGTTCTTTAAGAGCGAGAGAGGTGTGTATGGCAAAACCATCATAGTATTATAAAGTAATGATCCTCCAATTGAAATAAGCAACCTCCTTCCCCAAGAAAAGACCAAACCTGGGGGCAGGTAGTGTGCTTAGCATACGTATCTTACTCACACCTGCCTTGAATATCACTGACTAAATGCACTCTCAACTTGATCAGCCACAGAAATAGGAAACTGGACGGTCTTTGGCCATTTTATTATTCAGTCATTTCATGATTCCCTGGGGAAAGGATTTAAAATGCAACTGTTTTTTTAAAAGCTAGAGAATTCAGAATTTGAGAGAATTTAACTAACATCAAGCAGAATGTTGGCTCATTTTCTTTTTTAAAAAATTAATTAATTGATTTTAATTGGAGACTAATTACAATATTCTGGTGGGTTTTGCCATACATTGACATGAATCAGCCACAGGTGTACATGTGTCCCCCGTCAGAAAATGAAATCTCAATCCCCCTGTTATAATTTGACTCAAGATGATATTTTATGATAAATACATCATACAAAACAGAGTATTCTTGTATGCATTCCATCAAAGAGAATCAGAGAATGCAAAAATTAGCATTGAAAAATCAGCACCTGCGTGTATCTGTTCTGAATTCACAACTTACATGAGTAAAGTTGAGTTTAGAAGTTAAGGATTTCATAGAATCACACACATTATGCTAAAGCTGGTACTAGAACCTACTTGGATGCCTAAGCATATTTCAAATAAACTGATATTTATTACAAATGCATTCCATATTTGCTACAAGCAGAAATTATAAAAGAACCTGAAAATTATTAGCTGTTGCTTAAAGTACTTATACTCAAGAGAAGAAAATGGTTTCCTTGTTTCATTTTGATATGGCTTTGATCCTGTCCGTTTCTTTATTTGAAGTCTATAAGTCAGGCACTCAGGCATCTGGGGTCTGAACTATCTTTCAAAGAATATGTGAACTCTATTATTAAAATAATAGTAATGTTCCCTCTATATTAGTAAAGATATAATATTCTGAAAAACAGAAACCACATAAATTACTTTCTGAATGGATGACATACCTGCTTCTGGCATTTCACCAGGCTCTGTATTTGATGCAAACTCCTCCCTGACATCAGGACCATCTCCACCTTCACCCCCAGTCTTTGCCAGAGCCAATTGCTGGAGATCAGCTTCCAGGCCAGAATCTTTAAAAAAATGCATCAATTCAGCTGTAAAGCATACAATATAGACAAGGGAATGATGATCTTCATTCCCTCGGTGTTATGAATTAAAAGCCTTAGGTTAGTATGCTAAAAATGTGATGAATAAGAACCTCAGGAGCATTCTTCTGGGAATGTTTTGCTGGAGAAAAAGGAAAGCAGAATTTTCCGAATGTTATTACCATTTTCCTTTTCCAGGGTTGTCCTCAGACACCTTAGTTGCCCCCTTCTCTTTGTCTTGAAAATAAGGGAAAATTTGAGCGACCACACTGACCTGCAAACTATACTCTCCTCAGTTTTTTAGGAACTGTCTGAAGTCCTTTTCTACTGTTTCCTTTCCTCTTCTTACTGATTATGTCTAAAGGCATGACTCATAGATACACTTTACCTTCAAAGGGATCCTTCTCCTCTTCTTCATCACGATTCACTGGATCCTCTCCATGTACTTCCTCCTTTCTAGGTGTGATATCCTGAATCTCAGCTGGCGGTTCCTCTTGTTGAGGTTGCTCAACACTGGGCTGCTGGTCCAAGTAGAGTGTGCATGCAAATAAAACCTTTTTGTTGTTAATACATCTAATAGCATAAATATACATAATACATAGATATATCTGAGCATAAGTAAACCTAACAACATTTTCCCAACACAATTCTATGTACTTACTTTTAATAATGTTACTCTTCACACAGAGATGAATTAGCTCCCATAAGAGTTACCCAGAAAGACTTTGGAAGTTATTTAAATCTATGTTGGGATGGAAGCATGCAGTCTGTTGTTAATAAGCAGGAGGAGGGAGTCACTGGGCACATTTCCAGGGAATTTAACAGTATACTCATCCAGGCAATGCCAGACTATATCTGGATCAATGTTCCTTCCTAAGACAAATTCTCACCCTTTATCAGCATGGAAGACCTTTATCACTGCATCTGTACTACTTAACATCATTTTCTCAAAAATAAACTTGTGCTAGTAGAAAACATCAAATGGCAAGGTACTCACAACCACAGGTTCATCCACCTGGGCGCAATCTTGATTTGTAGGTCCCAATTTTGATGCCACTTGCCCACTCATATTTCTCCCTGAAAGCAGAATATGGTGATTTAGAAAATGTATTTAAGAGTACAGCTATATTTGATCACTTTATGACCATATGTTGACTTATTTTTTTTAATGTGAGAATACTTTCAAAAGAAAACTCTGGTTAAGTATGAGTGTACATGCATTTCAATTACACCAAATACAGTCGCTTGCAAAGCCATTTGTGTCTTTGCAAAGCCAGCAGAGAAATCACCTTAAGGTACAGAAGAAGGCTGAATTTTCGGTAGGACATTTGATTTCACAACAGAATTCTCCATCATGAAGATCTTTAGTGAAATACTGCTAGGAATTTAAAAGCTCAGGACTACTGCTCATGTCACACTCCTATTCACCAGACCTATTTTCCCCAACTCCCTTGGAATTCAGTTGGAACACGAAGAAAGGCTCAGTCTTTACAGCCTGACTATGGCGATTTTCTCAGTGTCTGGGGCTGAGATGAGGCTGCATACAGAGCAACCGGTCCACTTCTCTCTTGGCACCTTACCACAAAACCCGCAATACAGTCACAACCCCACTGCGGTCCGGTTTCTAGGCCTTTCCTTAATCACCCACCCTGCCCCCTGCCCAGGTCCCACTGCCGGCCCCAGATTCTGTGCTCTGTCGTCAGTTCCAGGGCCCCATTGAACCAAATATCTCAAATAGCACCCCCAAGTCTCCCCCCACCATCATCCTACCGCCTGCCCTCCTCTGCCCACTGCCCTTCCTCTCCGCCCACCAAGGCAAGAAGTATGGCGTCGCAACACTTGTGAGGAGAAAGATGACTACCTTGAGGGCCTTCCTCCTCAAAGGCCCTAGATGGCACTGCCCGACCAGCGCGAAACTCACTGGCTACCCTCGCACGCACACACACTTAAATTCCAGACAGGACAGACCTGTGAACCTACCTGGTGAGTCTCAAGTAGTGAGAAAGAACCGGGACTGAATAAACAGACCCGTCTCACGCCCAACGCTCCTCACAGATCGCTCAGGAAGGCGTATGCGCACCAAGGCGCATGCGCAGCAACGGATGCGCCCGCACACACTGCGCATGCTCACTGAGTTGGGCGTGTGCAGTGCAGGTTGCCGGAGAAGGCAATGGCACCCCACTCTAGTACTCTTGCCTGGAAAATCCCATGGATGGAGGAGCCTGGTGGGCTACACAGTCCATGGGGTCGCTAAGAGTCGGACACGACTGAGCAACTTCACTTTCATTTTTCACTCTCATGCATTGGAGAAGGAAATGGCAACCCACTCCAGTGTTCTTGCCTGGAGAATCCCAGGGACAGGGGAGCCTGGTGGGCTGCCGTCTATGGGGTCGCACAGAGTCGGGCACGACTGAAGTGACTTAGCAGCAGCAGTGCAGGTTGCGGTTTTCCCGCCATTGAGGTGGAGTCCTGGAACCGCAGCGTCTCTGGTGGATGAGAAAGGGGCTTGAAGACTATATTTTTTTCCTTCCAGTGCAGTCTTTCTTATGCATCCACAACCTGTGGTGATAGGTAGTCCTAGGTTACCCTTAGTGGAGAATGTGTCTCAGAAAGACAGTCATGACAGAAATACATATTACGTTTTTTAATACCTATTTTTATACATGCTCTGATGAAGCATTTCCTTCGTTGCTTCTGGGTTTTCCGTCATACTCCCAATGGCTTTACTCACTTCCATGGAATAAGTACATAAATAGATGCCTCTGTTTCCACTTTTTGCTTGGTGCACTGCACATTTAAATCTCTGAACTGGTAACTAGTTTCTCTGAGTATACCTCTGGTTCCTATACAGTATTGTTCCTTTAGCATCGGACTTCACTTTCACCACCAGACACATCCACAGCTCGGTGTTGTTTCCACTTTGGCTTAGCCGTTTCATTCCTTCTGTAGCTATTTCTGCATTCTTCTCCAGTACCACATTCTTCTTTTTCTATTATCGCAGGAATTTTCGTACTTACTAGGAGTTTTAATTTTACCCAATTTTACCCAAGAGAAAGGAAAACATGTACACACAAGGACCTTTACTCAAATATTCTACTCATGTACTCCTAATAGCCAAAACTAGAAACAGCCCAAGTATTCAACAACTGGTATAAACATGAAAGAAAAACAAAAGAGAATACTCGTACAAAAGAACACTACATGGTATTTAAAAAGGAACTACTAATGCGTGTAACAGCAAGGATGCATCTCAGCTGTGCCAATGACAGATGTCAGACACAGAAAGCTATGTATTATATGATTTCATGTCAATGGATTTCTGGAAAAGCACAACTATAGGCAGAGAAAGATATCTGTGGTTGCCAGGGTATAGGAGTGGAGGAAGGAGTCTGAATGCAAATAACCCAAGGGAGCATTTTCAAACCAATGGGACGTTTTCTACATTTTTTGTGGTAGCATTTACACAATGGTATGCATATGTCAAAACTTGACAAACGGTAATGCTTTAAAGCACTGACTTTTATTGTATATAAATTATATCTCAATACTTCTCACTTTTTAAAAAAAGGATCTTTTAAGTATGTAAATACTGGTTATTGTATCGATCTAGACCTTGAGCTCATAAATATAAAAATCTTATTTGAAATTCTTCCCAGACCTGGCCAACTTCCAGGATTCCCCATGACACCTTTGTACCCTTATGATAGGACAAAGAAACCTGGTCTTAACCAGGTTAACAATTCCATCTCCTTCACCTCAAGTCAACGTTCTTGCTGAGTTCTGTCCATTTTACTTTGAAAATGTCTAATGCATCTTCTTTTTCCCATGTCCAACACATCTGCTCTAGTCCAAAGCTCCCCTCCATTTAATTGTCAACCCCCTTCTAAGGGGTCTCTCACATCCACTCAGGGTGACTGTCTCCCACTCACCACCCTCTCCCTCCCTCTCTTACAGTTCCAGAACTGTTTATGACTTTCTAGATAAAGGCTACTGTCCTACACAGGAACTGGAAAGTATGGTCTAGCCCTTGCCCATCTTGCTAACATCATGGAAAGTAGAGAATCCTCTTCTTGTCTCTCTTATTGGGCTTCATTCATGCCCTCCACTTTCTCAAGCTTAGATTGTCCCATATTTCTGAAGCCTCCAGTTAGTAGACTCCTTCAAGCTAGGCTTCAACAGTATATGGAACGAGAACTTCCAGATATACAAGCTGGTTTTGAAGAGGCAGAGAAACAAGAGATTAAATTGCAACCTTCATTAGATCATGGGGAAAGCAAGGGAATTCCAGAAACACATCTACTTCTCCTTCATTGACTAGACTACCTCAAGGCCTCTGACTGTGTGGATCACAACAAACTGTGGAAAATTCTTAGAGATGGGACTACCAGACAAGCTGACCTGTCTCCTGAGAAACCTGTATGAGGGTTAAGAAGTAACAGTTAGAATAAAACATGGAACAACGGACTGGTTCAAAATTGCGAAAGGAGTAAGACAAGGTTGTATAGAGTCACCCTGCTTATTCAACTTACATGCAGAGCACATCATGGGAAATGATGGGCTGGATGACTCACAAGCTGGAATCAAGGTTGCTGGCAGAAATATCAAGAAGCTCAGACATGCAGATCATAGCAGTTTAATGGCAGGAACTGAAGAGGATCTAAAGAACCGCTTGATGAGGGTGAAAGAGGAGAGTGAAAAGGCTGGCTTAAAACTCAACATTCAAAAATATAAGATTATGGCATCCAGTCCTATCATTTCACGGAAAACAGAAGGGGCGCAGTGGATACACGGACAAATTTAATTTTGGAGGCTCTAAAATCACCGTGCATGGTGATTGCTGCCATGAAATTAAGACACTTGATCCTTGGAAGAACAACCATGACAAAGCTAGTATGCATGCATGCTCATTGCTTCGTTGTGTCTGACTCTTTATGACCCCATGGACCGTAGCCTGCCAGGTGCCACTGTCCATGGGATTCTCCAGGCAAGAATACTTTAGTGGATTGCCATGCCCTCCTCCCATGGGGCATGGCAGGGCATCTTCCCAACCCAGGGGTGAAACCCTTGACTCCTGCATCCCATGCATTGCAGGGAGATTCTTTTTTTTTTTTCTTGTCACTTTATTTTTTAATTAAAGGATAATTGCTCTACAGAATTTTGTTGTTGTCTGTCAAACATCAACAAGAATCAGCCATAGGTACACCCATGAGGCGAATTCCTTACCACTGAGCCACCAAGGAAGCCCATGTCAAAGCTAGACAGCATAGTATAAAGCAGAGACATCACTTTACAGACAAAGGTCCGTATAGTCAAAACTATGGCTTTTTCAGTAGTCATGTACAGATGTGTGAGTTCGATCATTAAGAAGGCTGAGTGACAAAGAATTGATGCTTTTGGTTTGTGGTGCTGGAGAAGACACTTGAGAATCCGTCGGACATGAATTTGAACAAACTATGGCAGATAGTGGAGGACAGAGGAGCCTGGGGTGCTACAGTCCATGGGGTCTCGTGCAAAGAGTGGTACACGACCAAGCGACTGAAAACGAACAACCACCACCACCTTACCTTTGCGTTTCCCTGTGCCAAAGAATTGATGCTTTTGAACTGTGGTGTTGGAGAAGACTCTTGAGAGTCCCTTGGACTGCAAGGAGATGCAACCAGTCCATTCTGAAGGAGATCAGTCCTGGGTGTTCTTTGGAAGGAATGATGCTAAAGCTGAAACTCCAGTACTTTGGCCACCTCATGAGAAGAGTTGACACATTGAAAAAGACTCTGATGCTGGGAGGGATTGGGGGCAGGAGGAGAAGGGGAAGGCAGAGGATGAGATGGCTGAATGGCATCACTGATTCGATGGACGTGAGTCTGGGTGAACTCCGGGAGTTGGTGATGGACAGGGAGGCCTGGCGTGCTGCGATTCATGGGGTCGCAAAGAGTCGGACATGACTGAGGGACTGAACTGAACTCAACTGAACTGAACGTGCCACAGCCCCACTTTCAACAGGGCTAAGAAGTTTCTGTGTCTGTCAGTGCTGAAGGCTGAGACTTATGTCTTTACAGACTCAGCGCCCCCTGCTTAGGGTTGATGGTGGGTCCTTAGAACACTCATCACTCCCTCCCAGAGCTCAGAGCACGGAGCCTTCTCACAACAGTAATGGAGCACCCTGCCTGCTACAGAAATGGGAATCGTAGCTGTTTAGCCTCTCTTAATATGTTTTCTCCCTTTGCGTTGAGTTCACTTCCACATTTCTTCTTTGAGTCACCAAATCAAACTCTTCTCATCCCCAACTGGTTACTGTAACAAGCTGCAGCTGCATCTTTATCAAGGACGGTGCATGTACCCCCTGCGCTATGTATTTTCTTCCTCATTTCCCATCAGAATCTGTCGACTCCCAGACATCACAAAAAGGGCTCCAGATCACCCACAAAAGGGGCGGTGCTGCAGGGGAGGCTGTGACTCTCGTCCACAGCCTGAGTCAAAGCAGGACTGTGTTATAAGTGTCACCAGCTGCCCCAATGCATCATGGGAGCCAAAAGAGCAATGGTCTGAAAGTCCTAACACAGACACTTATGTGGAAGGAACACCAGTGTCTTCCTAGGGACCTGTGAGTTGTTGTTTGGTTTGGGCCTTTAGAGTCAGTGACCGTTTTCACATCACTTGCAGGCTTAGCTAACCTTCCATCAGGACCTCTCTCCTCCCCTACAGCCCCCTACCTACTGTACCAAAAATCATACTTCTGACTTCAGTGTGCCAATTGGGTTTTCACCTGGCACAGATACCAATACAATTTTTTATGCTGAAACCTCAAGATACCTGAAGAAAACGAGTTTTCAGAAAGTCCATCTTTCAATTATAATAGGAAAACTGCCTATGTAACAATGAAGATACAACAAATTAAAATATTAATAAAATGTTATTTGGAAATTATCTAGAATGCCACACTTAAGAGAAAAAAAATTTAACACCTGGTCTATTGCCTTTCAGGTCGAATCTGCATTTAAGAAAATTAGGAGATGGGCGAGGTAATGTCTTCATGATATTGTATTTGTTGTTCTGTTTATCATTACATTATTTCTATGGTTATGCTACTTTCCAGAATGATGAGGGTGCTCCACTAATGTCTGTCTCGGCAAATACATGTTTAGAGCTTGATATGGACTAGGAACTGTTCTCTGTGATCTTTACATGTTGACATGACACCCCATGGACTTTCGTGCACTTAGGAGGAACTGTGTTCAATCCATATGCAGATCCATCGTAGTGTTTCATGTGGATGGACATGTTGATCTGCCTTCTGACCCACAGTAGACTAGACACTGCACTGTATTCCAGACTGGGAGTCAGATACCACGCCTGTCTGTTTCTTTCTGGCCTGGGCACCAATCTGTCTCAGCTCTTGCCAGCTAGGTGACTTTTTGCAAATTCATTCACCCATTAACGTCTGTGTGTCTCCACTCCTCAACTGCAGAAAGGGATGATAGCATTAAAAATGCTCACCTTACAGTGTTGTTATGAGTACTCAAAGACTTTTGAGTACATATGGAGTACATATGCACATTGTGTACATATGGAGAGCTAAGCACGATCCAGAAGGGTGAGCTCTCTCTTCACTTCCGTTTCTGCTTCTACTCATATGCCCCTGTCCCTGCCCCCATGCTTTTACCTCCCCAATCCCAACTGATCTGTGTCGTCTCTGATCTGTGCCCCTGTCTTCAGACTCTGCATCCCAAAACACAGCTGAACATCTCCTCATGATTTACCTTGGAAAATATCCATATCATCACCCTTGGATTAAACAATCATGAGTATTAGTGGAAGAAATAAGAAACACAACAAAACTGGAAATGTGAAAACCACACAAGAAATAAAGCATTACTGATGATCGTTTGACTATTAACATTTTCATATCTTCATCAGATTCAGATCTTCAGATTTGATTGAGAATTAGACTTGATAAAAGGCCTTTTAATTTCCCTGGGCAATGTTTTTAAAAATTTATATACTAATGTTCTATAACTGTCCAGTGACCACTTGCTTTCCCGTCATGATGCAAATCCTATGAAGAGGTCATTAGACATCTAACTTCACATAGAATATTCACTAAACTTTTTCATACGAGCACATGATGAAACCCAAATATTTCCTCTAAGCTTCACAATATCCCCATAAGAAGAGGGGGATACTCATTGTGCTAAAAAAAACAAAACAAAACCAAAACCCCCCCTCATACCTCATACACTCCATTCTTGAGGCCCTGAAAGGCCTGAAATGATAGTGCAAGGTCCATGCAGTGTGTCAAAGGTGGTCTTGACATTGTGTCTCTGGGACGATTTCCAGGGAAATGTGGAACAGCAATAATATTAACAACAGTGATAACAACAGTTAGAATTGACTTGGAACGTGCCATATGGCACGTACTGTCCTGACAATTTCTCATGTCTTAACACGGTCAGTGGTCTACACTGCCCCATGAAGTAGTTAAATTTACTCGAAGCTAGTGTTTCCATGTGGTTAAAAGAGGAATGAGGCACAGAGGCACTACGTAACTTGTTCACTGTCGCCCAGCAGTAAGGGAGCCACAGGTCTGGATGCCCCGTGGAAAACTCTGGGTGTATTTATTTATTCAGTCAAGGGTAAGATCCAACAGCTACAGCAAAATATGTACAATAACAGCTACCACATAAAAAAATTGATCTTACATCATAGAAATGCACACTAAATGGAAATCTGATTTCTTCAGAAATCTTTCAAATGGAGTCTTGACAAGACTGGCATCAGGATGTTTTGTAGAAATGGTGGTCTACAAACAAGAGCCTCCTCAGAACAGCAGACAGCATGTCAGTGAGTCTCCTAGACTGGAGGTCTTGGGTTTGTGCATCAGAGAAGGCAGGAAACCCCTGTCACATGCTCTCAATAGAAACAGAGCCTGGCCGCAGGCAAAATAAGACCATGCCTCTGCTCCGGTAGTGCCTAGACAAGTTGTCCATGTCAATCAGAACTGAGGAATTCTTCTAAAAAGTGCAGATACCATGATCTACACTCAGTGACTCTCACTCAGTGCATCTACAACAGTGCCCTAGAATCTGTGAGATTTCACTACACTTGGGAAACTCAGGGACTTTATTAAACCCCTTTGGTAGTGAGACTGTCAGCAAAATAAGGAAAATAGAGATCGGAACAGATATTAGAAAAAACATATAGATAATCAACAAAACCCAAAGCTGGCTCTTTCAAAAGGTCAATATGAATTCATAAGTTTCCACCCATAAGAATTTTAAAAAAAAGATAACTAAAGACAAAATTTACCAATATCAGGAAAGAAATAGGTTACAGATTCCACATTTCCTAATCCAATCATTTCATCAAGGTGAATTGGGCCAAATCCAAGCAATGTGATGAAACCACTCGTTTTCTTTCTCATTGTCCTCCAGCTTCCCCTTCCTGCCTCTCTCCTTTGCCCCATTTCCTTTCTCCTTCTTAAGTCCTGCCCTCCATCAAGAGGAGCAATATTATGAGGCGTGATTCCCATGCCTCATAATCCCATGATTATAACTGATGTCCGCTGCTTGGCTGACATTCAGCGTGGATGCTATCATCCCGGTAGCTGGTACACTGAAGCTCTCTGTCTCTCATGATGGACCAGAAGGTTTCACTCTAATTTCAAGTATAGGTAGGAGAGAAGGTGCAGGGCACATGTTGGAGCCTTGAGTCCTTCATCTAAGAAATGCAGAAGACCACAAACTGTGGGAGAAACAGAAATAGCAGCACCAGGCCCCTTTCAAGGAGAGCTATGTGCCAAACACAGCACATCACAGGATTCCTTGACATTCAGGAGCACGCCAAGTAGATTTCCATGCCAGGACTGTTGCATTTATTGTTCCTTCTGCGTGGAATGCTCTTCTCTTAGGTAACCCCACAGCCTGCTCCCTTACTTCCTCCAGATCTCTACTTACTTGCAGTCTTTCAGGGAGTCCTTCCCTCATTATCTCAAATAAAATTATAACATCATACCTACATACACCCTTTCCCCTGATCTAGAAATATCTATCTTCATAGTGCCTGCCACCCTTGATTATTTACTGACCGCCAAGTCTATGAAATGAGAGACTTGGTTGGTTTTGTCCTGTCACAAACTCCTCCAATAGTGTGCAGGTCTATGGCAGGTGCTCAGAAAACATTTGCTGAAGGACAGTCTGGAGCCAGGCCCTTACACACATTGCTAACATGCACAGGTAGCCTCCAAGATGGGCACTGGCCCCATTGTATTAATTATGATACAAACTGAGATTTCAGGAGACAAGTGATACACTCAACAACACACAGTCAGCATGTCAGGTTCCAGGCTTCAGAATCATATCTGCCAGCTTCCAAATCCTCAGTTCCCGGACAGAGACCTCACAGCCAAGAATATAAGAGGTTTTATATCTAACACAAAGACTCCAAACAGCTCAGATAGATACCCAGAGACACCAAAAAGAGCTCACTGAATCTCTGCACAGAGAGTGCACAACTCGTCTCAGACCCTCAAACACAACAGAGACCATAACCATACACACTGTGACAAAGACCCTCCAAACAGACCAAAGTCTTCCAGACAGAAACAAACGAGAACTGCACAGATACTTCACATCATGGAGACTGACTCCCAAACCACTGAGACACTTACCGACCTAACACAAAACCCCCTAAACAGAAAGACAGAAGTTTTAATAACTCAAGAACATCATATAACCTTAAGATAAAGTTCCCAGGCAAATGAAAAACTTGCCACCTGTGCATAGATCCCCAAGCAGCTGATAGTTTACACCTTTACACTGACCCATCCTTAAAGCAGCACAGAGGCATCACAACTTCGGACCCAGAATCAAAAGCTCAGTGATCTCACATTCTGGGGTGCAGATGCCTACACAGAGATCTCACACCCAGGGACTGAAAGGCCAGCAAGCTCCAAAGATGCACATCCTGGTATACAGGCACACATCCTAGAGGCTTTGTATTATGGCTCGAAAAATCCACTCAGATCAAATATCCCATCACTCACAACCCCGCCCAAAGGCTCAAGGGGATCAAATGTACCGAAGCAGCACCTGTGTTGTCACACGTAGCAAAACACAATCCCAAGCTGCCAGATCCAGGTTATTCTCCAGGGAGAGACACCAAAATCAGGGACCTCCCCCTGGACATGAGTTGCATGCATTTGTGTGAATGACCGTGCGCTGTCACAGACTGAGCGAGAGCTGAACAAGACTGAAACGCCATCACCATGCACAGCCAGCCAGTGCGCCAAACCTCGCCACTAACCAGGGCACCTATTAGACCCCTTCTGGAAAAGCACTAAAACGCGGAGGAAAATTGCATGCTCTGAAAAGTCGCGCACGCCAACGCAGGCACACGCGTACACAGGCGCCTCTCGCCCTCAGTGCCTGTTCTGTGACCACACTGCCTGCAACCACTCGGTGGCCAATCACTGCCCAGAACGCTTCCCTGACTCCACACCCAAACCGACAGCCAGTCTCTTGCTCCGTAGTGGTCCCACCAACCAAGGGGTGGAGTTGAAAAAGAGACGAAGAAAGTTTCCGCTTAATACCTGTGTCCATTCGGATTCAAAAGCAGTGGGAAGACGAAGAGGAGCGAATGGGGATGGACCCAGTGGCGCCGTGAGTGCCGCCGCAGGGAACTGTGGTCCATGCCTGACCGGGTGTAAGGGGATCCTCTCTCTGTTGTCACACGCCCTCTCCCAATGGTACCTTTCAGAGTGGGTGATCTTACTGCTACTCCTCAGTGGTACATCCCAGGACAGAACTGTTTCATCTCGCGTGCCCTTTGCTGGTGGGATTGGGGAACAGCAGATGTAGATGCCTGTGGGCCATTCCAGGAGGATCCGTAAAGGGCAGAAGGGCAAGGTTAGGGGGAAAACCCCACAGATTCCTGCAATTTTGGACTCAGAAAAAAGTCTTCATAAACTGAAGATTACATCTCTATGGGGATCATTGTCTAACAGAGAACACTGAAAGCATTTTATCTATGCTGGGCATTGTGCTTGTTTGTGCTTTCCTGTTCAATACAGAATAGGTCTCATGCGGGAAAGCCAGCCGCTGTCCCCCAAGGGGCAGGATAGATAAAGCTTCCCACTGGGATCTGCAGGCCTGGCGTGGGAAAGCCCTCTGTCGCTGACTGCGAGTAATATGTGGAAGAGACAACAGGACCTTCCATTGTGTTAGGAAAGGGGTCAACTCCGAGGGGACCCAAGGACACCACTATGTAGGTGAGATAAAGACAATGGCTTTGTCACCATCTTGTCATCCCTGAATATGTTCCCTAGCAGGATCCTCAGCCTGTCTAGCTATGCCTCTCTCAGCAAGTTTAAATTTGTGTATTCATTCCATCATTCATTCATTCTCTCCAAAGCATGTGTCAAGCACAACTCTGTGTGTTAGGAAAGAGAAAATCAACCTTTTCCTCATGGAGCTTACATTCTGTTGGGATCATGTGGTCCCCAAATACAAGTAATGTATCAGGTGTTTGTAACTGCCACGATTAACATTAAATCGGGATAGTGAAATAGAGAGAGGGGATGATATCTAGAAAGAGTGGTCAGGGAAGTTCTAAGATTGTGACATTTGAGCAAAAGCCTAGAGGAGATATGCGTATCTGGGAGAAAAGTATCCTAGACAGAGGTAAGGCCAGTGGAAAAGCTGGGGAGTAGAACCCTGTGTAGTGTGTATGAAAACAGTGAGGAGGGCAATGTGACAGGCACAGCATGATGGAGGGAGAATGAGGAGATTGGGTGACAGAAGTGATGAAGGCCAGGTCCCTTGGGCCTTCTGGCCATTGGGAGGATTTTGACTTGAACCACAGGAGGGTTCTTGTCAGAGAAGTCCCCAGGCTTCTTTCCAAGGCCCAGAGCACCACATGATTGTTGAGGAGCTCTTGGTTGATTTGAAGAAAAACCCTTCCCCACCCCTTCTGCAGCTGAGCATGCCTTTCCTGGAATCCCCTACACTCAAGAGGAATGCCTCCTCCTGCTCCGAGTGAACATTCTTGTCAACTGATGATACCCTCAGGAGAGACAGGGCAAAGACCCTCTTGGTGTGAGTGAGGCCACACTGAGTCTTGCAAAGGCAAAGAGAGATGATATAAGAGGCACAGAGATGGCAGGGAGAAAGACAAAGATAGAGCATTAGACAGGGACGGAGAGACTACTTCTGGCACTAAACTGTCCTCACTTAGTTAGCCCAAGCCCTGCTACTGGATGATGTACAGTACATTTTCTCTATAGGAGAAAAGAAGCTCCTCCCCTGGGACTCTCTCTAGGGAATGACTCAGTTGCCCATGGCCTGGGCTGCCGGGGTCCAGCCCCAGTGGTCCAGGGAATTCGAAGCGGGGACGGCGTCAGGGTCAGGAAACAATTGCTTAATTAAACGTTAATTAAGGATATAAAGAGTGGTTAAATAAGGATAGCTCAGTGAGGAAATTCAGTGGAGAAAAGAGGCTGAATAATTAAGCCAGAAGGTGAGAGAAAGAACGACATGGGGAGACCAAGTTTCGGTGAACAAGGCCCGCACTTTATTTTCCAAAGTAGTTTTTATAACTTAAGTTATGCACAGAGGATAATGGGGGAAGGGGTAGAGTCATGCAGTAAGCCAGGCTTTCTTCCTGCAAACTTATCATATGCAAAAGTTTAGATGATTTGCATCATCTTCTGGCCCGGAGGCCTGTTAACATTTTAAGACCCTTTCTTCAGAAAACTTATTTTTCTCTAAAAGTGATTAGTCAGGCACCACCCTCTAAAAGCATTAGATAAAGTTGCATTCCTATTGGGCAAAGGTGTGGTGGGCTATAACAAGAAAAAGAATTAACTCAAGGGTCCAAGGTTACAAACATTAAAGCTATTACTTACACCAATGATATTAATTAATACACTGCCAGGGACACAGCAGGTAAGGGATATGGGGACTTAGCAGCAAACATTGGCCCAACAAGTGAAAAACCCTTCACCAATACAATTTCTAATCAATCTTTTAACTGCTCAAAGGAATCTGTATTTAGACAGTTTAGAACATCTCATGCCTCTCACAGTTGTGAGGCTTTGAACAATCACATGTGGCCTGAAGAACCTATTCAGGAGAGAGATGGTGGTGGGGGATAGCCCCCTGTACAGTCAGAGGTGTAGGTGAGAGCACAAAGCAGTAAAGTAGGCAGACTCTGGTTTTGGGGGTAGATGCTCGAGAATTTCCAGGGAGACTCCTGAGGCTCGATCCCGCCTTTGTGTATGCCGAGCCTGCTTCCTCATGACCTTTACCACGGGCAGAGTTCCTTACACTGGCTCCCAGCACTGGGCCTTAATCATGCTCCCTTCATCCACATCAGGGGCCTCTGCCCATCAAGACAAGGACATGCTCCATTCCTGGGGAGGCACATGCTGTACACAGGGTCCCTCAAAACCTATCCTGCCCAGACTGCCCTCCTGCTGATCTCACTGCCAATGACTCCATTAATGGGGGAAAGAGAGGTAGGGATCTCTGCATTTGTGGTAGAACCTCATGCAAATTGGGGAATGTGAGATTTCTCCCCAGCTGCTTGGAGGCTCACTCTGTACCTTCCCATACCATGTCCCCAGGGAATGTGAAGATTACATGCCACACAATCAGGTAAGAAGCTAGGTGTGTCATGGGAGACATAGAGACGTATCCTGACAGTGAGTCAGTCATAGGGTCCTTCCAGCCCTGTGAAAATGCCCCCCTCCTCCACTACCTGGCCAGGGTTGTGCTAATTCTTCTCTGCCTCCTCCAAGGAGCCCAAGCTTACATCCAATTCCTCCCTCCTCATGACCTGAGACCTTCCATCTGCACAGGGCCTTGGGCTCCCATCTGCTAACGGTGCCCTCCTTGTTGTGGTTGGGCAGATGGACCGAGGGAGTGTGTGTACACAGTTTCTCTGTCACAAGGCCCCTATCAAGGGTGGTAGTCATATCAGCAAGTATTGCTCTTAATAGGATTATTACCTGGCTTCTGTGACCTGTGCATTAGCACCCTCTCTGAGGATGGGCCCCAAGCTTTTATCTCTGTAGAGAGGCATGGTAGAAATCTTAGCAAATGTGACATCACAGGCCTACTTCTAAGACCCATGATACGTGGGGACCCTACAGTCTTCCTCTTAAAACTATTCTCATATGCAGATACATGAACAGCTGCATGGCCCAATCCTCTGGACAAAGGACCCCCGAAATAGTTTTGAATTTCATGCCCTGGACAGAGATCTGCAAACAGTTCAGACTGCTCATCCTGGACACCAACCCCAAAAGCTCTAATAGGTCACACCTGAGGACACAGATGCACTCCAGCTCAGAAATGCCAACTGTGCCTCGGATAAATTAGGATCCCTAATGAGAAAACAGCCATTGCCTCACAGCCAGTTCTACAAGGTTAACTTGTAACCTCTGTGGTCCTGAATGACACTGCAATCTGAAGAATTCTGGGTGACAAACAGAAAGGCACACTGTGCTTTGGACAAACTGGCCCTTATTTAGTCACACAGCTTCCTCAGGAAAAGGTTCAGTGACCCCCAGATCTTGCCCCCCCCACACAAAAGCATGAAATGATTAACTTGCAATGTCTCTGATCTTGTGTTTCACAGTAATCTTTTGCCAGTATTCATGCTAGACTTCATGTATTTCGTAGGCCAAACTCATATTGTCTTCACTGTTAAATCCTCAGAGCAGTGTTCTCAGAGCTAACGGAGGAGCTGTGTCCCGGGATATAGTCCCCAGGAGACCAGCAATCCAACCTAAACTCACAACTCTTAAGAGATCATATCAAAAATGAAACAGGAAACATTTCTTCTTCTTGAGTCAATAAGTACTTAGCAAAGCTAATAA